>NC_091937.1:22938323-23038323 GCF_041260155.1 Ptychodera flava | reverse complement strand
TCGACGCATGTTTTGATGGGTGCTAAATTTTTCACTGAGTCTCTTTTAAATCGAGGCTTTTGATTTGTTTGCCTATTAGTATTCAGTTCTTCTAATTAATACCAGAAAAGAATTATTTTCTTTTATTCATAGGGTCAATGAATTCCAATGTATGTATCTATGTATGACCATTTACAAATGTCTCTAGATGCAAAACACGATATCTTACTTCAGAAAATACAAATTTGAATTTTAACATTGTAAAAGAGATAGCACGCACGTCAACATAACACATCTTAGAAAATTCAGCTCTTATCTTTGAAGAGTAGGAAATCCTTCAAATATGGCGAGAAGTTTAACCTTAATGGAGCGACAATGGAGATAGACCTATGCATGGCGGTAGAGGTCACGTAAATACACGAAAAGAGTACGGGTAAATCCGAAACCGATTGATTGTCTTAGCCAGCGTTTATTTCCTTTGTATACAGAAAAGAAATAACGAGGAAGAATGTCAAATTCAAGGTATACAGTCACCTGCAATCTAAATATGCCCATATATGGTCAAAGGGGCGTTTCTTGGTATTCAAAAGGTCCATGTGAGGGCGCTGTTTTAAAAGCGACCACCCGATTAAAATCTGCGATTGGTTAGATTTTCTCTTTCCATGGTAACTGTGGCAAAATTGGAACAGGTGACAGTATACCTTTAATGAGGTTGTCTGAGAAGGGAGACGGTACGAGTATTACGGTAACGATAAATGGTGATCATAACGCTGTCGTATAATTGTACAAGTCATTAATGGGACTGACCATCGTATTACAGAAACTATGATATCGTAAAATTCTATCATTTTCCCCATTTGTATTTCATCTACATTTTTACTAATGAGCTTCACCGGCTGAGCTCTCACAAGAAAGATGATTAAAATATGCAAACCAAGAAAATAATAATTGACTTTTATGTTTCGATCCAATAAAACATCAATACATATTTGAAACATTACCCTTCATACTAATCACACAGTATCGCTTGTAAGCTCTGACAACGAAAAAGTTTGACATGTTTGTTGCAGTCATGCCCGGGAAGAATGCAAATAGGCCAAGTGATCCTTTTCATTATTTACTAAAATTATCCGCTGTCAGCTTTATGACCACCTTGAACAACTATACTTTAATACTCTGCTTGCAGCATTTCATAATGTAACAATTCTTCACTCACTTTGGCCAATTGTAGACACAACGCTAGGACAGAAAAGCCAACATTTTGATTGAATAGATACGTGTGTTTGTTGGTAAAATCTTTCGGTTGGAACCGGGCTTGTCCTTCACGTAAAAGCGCTATATCTTTAACCCAGATTAGATAAAAACAACTATGCCATTATCTAACATATATTTTAGATTCAAGAATTGTTGGTAATACTTCAATCACAGCATGAACCATGTCTAACATTGAATTTTTTGCCACTTTGAATATTCAAAATGTTAAATTCCGATGTACACTATTTTCTTTATGCATTAAAGTGTACGTGTGTCGGTGTGTATGAAGCAAAGACGTCTCCTAGTCGATTGTCGAATTACCGCTATACAATTCACTGTATAATTTACAGCAATCTACGAATAAAACACACAGCCCTGTGATCTCGTATCAATCTTTTCTAATTCTCAGTCATTTACATACAAATTTCGTTGTGTAAATACAACCCTGTTCAGAAAGAGTTATTATCCCATTAACTTAATATTGTTTGCAAATATAAATCTTTGTTGCGTAAGCTATTAGTATTCAAGGCAGGGAGGCAATTTTGTCGAGAACGTCCTTGTCCACTTTCATTAAAAGGAAGGAAACTTTTAAATCAATGCCATTTGTAACCAACCACGTTTCATCAAGGCATTATTCTGTTATCAAAGGGTTTGGAGCTTGATTAAAAAAACCAAAATACCTAAACAAAACACAAACAAGCAAATATACATATATATATATATATATATATATATATATATATATATATATATATATATATATATATATATATATATAATATATATATATATATACAAACACAAAATGTATACAATGTGCCCTCCCGGTTATCACCATAATGGCTTTATGGCAACCTCTGAACTTGGGCACAGAGAGTACGGTTACACATTGTTGAGGATTGAAAATATGGACTCACCAGAGTGCTCTAACGGCAATACGTACCATGAGCGAAGCATAGTGCCAACAGTGAACGCCCCTTATATTATGCAAGAGGCTGCCCAACAATCTCAGAGTGCTCTAACTACTATTAAAGCAGTGAGCGAAATACACAAAATGTATACAATGTGCCCTCCCGGTTATCACCATAATGGCTTTATGGCAACCTCTGAACTTGGGCATGCATAGTCGACGATAACGGGGGAGGGTCGTTAGATTGACAGGTAGAGTACATCGCTGGAGGTTCCAGGACACCATTTTTAATTTGTATCCAAAGTTTTCCCCACCAATCTTCACTTATATATGGTACCGAACTTATCCCGTTTACAATCAATATGACGTATTCATTCACATCTCACAGGATTCATGTCGTCTGCTGCAGAATGCATTTGTTGATGTGGATGATGTCGCCTGAAATACAGTCAACACGTCACAGATTTTACGATTTTACTGTTTTCTGAACACATTGCTGGTATCTGCCTCAAAGAGACTTGCTTTCCGATGTATCAAGTATCCAGCATTTGAAGTCTGAGGGCCCCCAAAAAATAAAAAGGTGGACTCTCATCCTAGACATATTTCGAAAATGATGCGGTGACGCGAGTTGTTTTATTCTCAATTTTTTTATTCTTGAATCAACAACATATAAACGGCATAGGAATGCACGCGAAGATAAATGCAAAGCAGTGTTTCTATGTTATTTTTGTATAGCAACTGTTCTGCAGTTTGACTTAGTGGAGCAATGCATAGTTTTGAAAGCTTAATATAACAGTGATATGTGTACAGTTCTAAATGGAATGTTAATGTCAGTTATTTTGTTTACGGTTCTGTTTTATACAGCACTGTGTTATGCACTGTCGTCGCGTATTTTTGCGTTTATTTTTTTTATTTCCTCATGAGCAGAAAAAAAGCTTCACGCGGCGGGTCTGAATTGACTCGCGCGAGGATGAGAAAGAAACTTTCTATTTTCCTTGGCCTTAGCCGCTTTAATTCAACTTGAATATTTAAAGGACACCATTTTTCATCCGTTAATTATGACTGTCGATATAAAAGTATAGCACATAAGGCTGTATGCACTCAGATGGTAAAAGACTTATACTTTCGCTCAATTATTCCTCAAGTTCAGAAAATCTTACAACCATTCACCGTGCGAATTTTGGTACTAGAGAAACAAACTACCCAACATTTACCGATATTTGAAATTCAAAATGTCCGCCATCCCTGTGTTAACTCCATGGAGAAAACTAAAGTTTTCGATGTTCAAAAAATAAGACGGTAAAAGTTTTTCTTGCTCAAAAGGTTTCGCCACAAGTGGTAGATAAGATAGAATTGGAGAAGTTTGAGAGTCCAAATGTCTGTCCCCGAGGCGCATTCTACCTTAATACACGGTTTAACGATAAAAACTAATACAGGAATCGTGACATATAACAGCACAGACACACTACAGACAGAGTAAATAAAGGCTTTCTGATAAAACTCGACGCTATTGGTCTCAACCGTCAATAAAATTATATCGATCGGCAGATTACCAACGTCCAACACTGGTTTATTAGGGGTAACCGTACTCTGACATGTTTTCTTTATTTTACGAACTCAAACGCTTTCTTTGAGAACTCGTTTCTATTTTTATCAGTTCAACATAGAAATGGCAACTGTCTTTAAAAACTTCGCTCGCTGACATTAAGGGTATCAGTGTTTACCTGGAGGCTGATAATAATTCCATTTAAATTACTAAGGCAGATGTGCCAGACACGTGGATTTCATAGCTGTGTTATTCTTATTTAATCACTTTATTTTCTAACTTTAAGGCATATTTTAGCTAGATATGTTTTAATTTCTGTTCTTAGTATGTCTATGAAGGACTTAACGTAAAGATTGCGCTTATACCATTTAGATGTCACTAACGTTCATGCAGAAAGGAGGTAATTTCAGCGCTGACGAATTTGATACTTTGGAAACGGAACAGCTGATCGTATTTATAAAACCGGCCTTATTTGTTTTCAACATATCATTGTGAATGTATTGTGGACGCATTGCGTAAATACCTGCTCGAGTTTTGGAGCAGCTATCAGTATTACCCAGGAAAGTGAGGTTCTAAAGTTAAGATGCGATATGAGTGACGAGCAGAAAAAAAACAAAAACAGTTCATACTTTATAAACGAGGAGGTAGAATTCTCCAAGCATGGACAAATGTATGTCGAATTATATGACGCACGTGGAATATTTTATTGCTTGGAAGCTAGTACGACCGAACTGGCCTCGTGCATTCTCTATATATCATTAAAGCTAGCCCACTATGCTCTGAAGGAAATAACTGCATGAGTTCGAGCCAAAACTCAATCAAATAAATTCAGTTAATTATTTGATCTTATGATGACTCTATATTTGTTTCCTTGTCGAGAATTTTTTTTATGACTTTGGCGTCTTTTCATCAAATTATTCTCTGCAGATATCCGGGTAAAGCGAAGAGGTGCTTGAGTGGAATTTTTTGAGTATTTAAATCATAAAGCTATAAATTTACCGGAATGTAAATGGTGATGACGTTATCGAATTCTGTTCACGTAGACAATTGTCAATGATTTTATTTCCCCGTTTAAAGTAACTTCCTGCACAAAGTGTCCTGTATCTATTTCAGTTTACACTTATAGAATCATTTATTTGATTTATGCTCAATGCGAACATACATTTGCTTAAGTTTCTGTCTGGCATATGCTCGAAGTTGATTGTGACTCATATTTTTAGCTAACTTACTCCCCCAGAATATTGCAGATTGACTTTAACATAGCAAATCTGGTCACATATGACACCCTTTGCTAATGTCACTGTACCGTCACGGCCAAGTTTACAGGCACTGTTACTGCAGACGATGCCGTTGGATCCTAAGCTAACTGGAATTCTGTTCATCTGTTGCAGCAATAGCGCATATGTAATTTGCACTTTAAAAAGGTTGATGGTTTGCGAATAGTTCATGATATGTATAGATGAATGCATAATAACTAAGACAAGTTTGAAGGAATAGCTCACTCCTTTAACCAAAACTGACATCACATTCAGGTTTTATGATCATTTTCATCTGAAGAGCACGTAAACTGTAACAGGAACAGTAGTTAAATCGATGTAGTCTACTATTGTATTAAACCATTTCCGGGAATCTGCTTGTGGTTACACGTTGAGTAATCCCTAGCACTCATAAAAAATTCCATTCTGTAAGTACAATGTTTAATCATTTACGTGGTTACACGGTATATCCATTGTATAATTATGTAGCAGCTCAGGGATTACGTACTGTACCCATATGCTGCTTTTACGTTGACAACGTCAATTTCACTCCTGTTCTCATCGGTGCTCTTGCGCTTCTTTGATGAAAGGGGTGGTATCACTTAGACTGCCAAATACCATGATTTCACAACTCTTGTCACATTTTCGAGCACTTATGCAATTAACCCTTTGAGTGCTGTAATTTTTCCCACCAAAATTTTCGTGCAGCATTTTAGTAATGTTATGAATTTTTCTGTGTGGTTTTTAATGATTTTGGACCAAATAGACATCACGTTTCATCGGCTACGGTATTTTATCAAAGATGTGGTAAAAATCTGAAAAAAATGACTCGGGTCATTTATTTAATAACGACTAAGTTTCTGGTACATTTAAGGATACAATGTAATGAATACAAATATGACGGTTCGAATTCGTTTCACATTGTAAGGGTTACTCAACCAAGCAAGTTTCGTATAATGTGAATGTCGCGTATCAGGTGAATGATCAGGGCCCGGGAAGGATAACTATTTCCTGTACCTAAGAAATCCTGAACTAAATGCAAGTGAGATGGCGGCTCGATTTGCACATCCACGGTAAAAATAGAAGCTGGGCGACATCGGTAATCGATAAACATTCTGAGAGGAAATTGAAATCCGCTTTTTTGCCATTGCAGTAATTACGTAATTTGTAACAAAGCAAACAGAGAAATGAGATAATCACGTACGTAAGACTGTGTGACAGGTGCTCAAAAGACATTACGTAATCACATCCACCGTCATCACATTGATTTCTGAAGATTTATCCGAATAACGTTATTGTGATGGCGAATTCAGTAAAGTCATCTACATCTGCTTAAGTGAAAATCAAGGCCATGTTGTAAAAACGGTGTTAATTGTTCTTGTCTTTATTATATAACCAGGCTTCTAACGGGTGGGTCACTTAATCTAAAGATCTTCATTTACGACTGGGTTTTTTTAATTACTAAACCTTAAATGATTTAGATTTTTATTGGGCCAGAAGCGATGAATCTTTTTTTCTCAGCTTTATAAAATTCTTCGATTTTATGACTTGTTGAGATTTTTATCACATGATTACATGCACACGCTAAGCCGATTCACGGAATGTTTAATACAAAACGAGCCAAAATGATGATTATACGAGTTTAATCATAAACAAATGTAACTTTAAAAAAAACTGACGATTCAATGTTCTGGGACTAGCCATTGCCAGTACAAATGGGGTATACCAGTTATGTCTGAAATGCTAAAAGATTAATACAACCGAGCCCGTCAGTTTTCACTATTCAATGTTGCAGCTAGTACGCTAAAGAGTGATACGATCAGCGACAGTGATGGTGATAGCACCAGCTGAGGTTAAAGCACTCTGTTAAAGCACTCTGGAACCAGGGTTTGCTTTCGAAGGCGGCGATGACATTGATTGCGACCGAGTGTAGCACAATGAAAACAAGAAATAACGTAAAGCTAGGAGAGATACAACACATGATTATGCCTAGAACATGGTATCAGTATTCCATTCATTCATACATTGTACCCATATTTGGTCCCGTCTAAAAGATATAAACAATTGATTATTAAAATCTTGCACGTATACCTAGCTGTAAATGTACCACGCAAATTCCAAAATTCCAACCCGAAAACATGACAAAGTCATACGTGTGCACAACAAAGACAGAGGGAACAGAATTGTCTGCTGTGAAGAGGTATAAAAGTTGATAGGAGATACGAGGTGACTGAGTTTAATGGGTATTTAGTTTACGATGCATGAAACATCAGACTTTACATAACCGTATACATTTGCATGTACCTGAACTCACGCGTGTTCATGTGTTGAAAGCCGCCGACTCATTTGTCATTGGTTGGTATAGACATGAGAGAGAGACACTGGTCTTCGGAACGACGTGTCACAAATTTGTAGGAAACGAAAACATACTGAGAGGATCTGGATGACTATTACCAGAACACAGGGTGACAGTTGATATCCTTTTACAAGTAAACAAATCGCCAATTGACATCACATAAACAATACAGTTAATTTCTAAATTGACGAAATATATATATATATATATATATATATATATATATATATATATATATATATATATATATATATATATATATAATATATATGCCAAATACATCTTACAAAGAAAATAACAGAATATATATATATATATATATATATATATATATATATATATATATATATATATATATATATATATATATATATATATTCTGTTATTTTCTTTGTAAGATTTATTTGGTATCGCTTTATCATACCATAAATATCTTATATTATAAAAGCATCTTATAAATTGATTCTTGCTATGTTTGCAGTCAGTGATAATCACACTGTAGTGATCATGACAAAATGCTACCCAAGTATTCATAATTTCGATAACACGTATGTCATTTATTGAGGCCATTAACGCTATACAATAGTAAATGTTCGATATCTGCCCGATTCTGCTTTTAGAATTCATCAAAAGTTTATCAACATTAGTTGGAAAAGATTTGGCGAGTTTTAGGACTTAAAGACTTATGTCGCATCCATAAGTAAGGTATTTAAAAAAAAATGCTGTGTTAAGGAAAGGCTGTTAAGATGAAATCTCTTTGAAAAATTCTTCTAGTTTTATGAATGCCAAAGAAAGCATTTGTGTCTTCTGTAATTTTGTTTTGGTGTCTATTTTTCACAATTGCAAACTGTTGTACAAAAGGATATATCCCAGGGACTCAGTGAATTTTTTCAGGTATCGCCTTTTGGATTTTCCTTATATGGACATTTTGGTCTGAAATAAAGAATTATAACTAACTATAAATACCGTTTAAAAGAATAAGTGTCGTAATGAACTTGATACAATATCACAATAATTGAAGCTAGCAAAAATGGTGTGATTACATTCCCGTTATTTTTCCTGAATCATTTCGCAGGTTATCGATAGTTTCTAACAATGACGGTGTCCGGAACATGCTTTCGATAACTGGACTGTTCACTTCGTTGTATGTTATCACAAATGCGTTTCTATGCAAAGCCACATCTTTGAAATAAATCTGTATTAAGCTGCAATGGCTGCCCTTTGACCCCCAACGTTTAATGGCTGTGGCACTGATAAGGGAGGTTACTTTGGGAGCGATGATCTTCAACACATCATTGTCGCCTGATATCGTTGACTGAGGCCAGATTTTGTCATTTTGTAATAAAACGCAGCTGCTATGAACTCTTATCTGGGTTAAGCGGTTCTTTCAAATACGCCGGGTAGTTAATTTGTGGCACTCTCGTAGGACAGATATACATCTTTAATTGACGACAGATGCAACACCTCGCAAGACGAACGGAACAGCTTTGACCTGCTTTCTTGCTAGAAATCGAATCTCTCCCCAAGTATAGTCACTCATGGAACACTCTACTGTACTAATACATTGAAATAAGCTGTACCTTCCTGTCGTGGCTGATGATAAATTGTGTTGATAATGTAATAGGGCTTTTTCTTTCAACACATTTCTCTAAAGGGCTATAAGTTCATTATCAAGTAGCTGAGTAGCAACAAACGCAGATGAGTACAAAAATAGATTTTAAAATTTTGGACATAATTATAAGTCAAACAACTTAACCAAACAATAAAATTCGCTGCATCCTTACATTACGGTATGCTTTGCTTACTTTAGTCAGCTATCTATATAAATTGCACTTGGAGTAAACAATAATATTACGCTTGTTTATTTTTAGTAAGGTAGTTCCAATTACGCAGTGAGAGTATATTTGCGAAAAATATTTTGATTTTTCGCATCTCTCTGAGGTAGATGTGCTCTTTCCATATTTCAACTAAATGATTTCCGATAACCCCGCCCACTCACTCACCAAAATCGCGTGCGACCGTTGCGAAAAACATGTTTACGTGACTTTGGGGACTTCAGTCTACGGTTCCTCGTTGTCTTGCCCGGAAGAAGTGCCCGCGTACTTGTGAAATGTTTTGAGAAAATAACCACGTTCCGAGCGTAAATTTGTCTGCAAGACCTTTAGGGCCATACTCTGTTATTTTATTTTTCTGATAGTTTATTTCAACCGAAGAAAGACCATTTTAGAGCCTGCGTCTACGTTTTCAAATCAATCGAAATTGTTGCAGTGTGTCGATGTTATTCAAATCATTATCTTTCCACCAATAGACAGTGTTCGTCCTTATTCCATTTAACTAGATTCTTCCGAGCAAAGAATACCCCAGCGTTTTCTACCACTTCATTACAATATTCACTTTTGCGTGTAATTCGTAAATTCAGTTACCTGTTCAAATCACGTTACAGCAATAAAGGCTCGACGAAAATGCATTATTCTTTAGACGATGAAACACAACTGTGCTCTAATCGAAATTTTAACTGAAAAAAGAAATACTAAACGAAAAGCAAATAAGATTCTCGCTATGATTTGCCCGATCATTGAAATCGATAATCAAGTTGCCATCGATGATCAGCAGAAATTCTCTCCTGAAGTTATCATCGAAATATGGAATATACAAATTACAAATAACCATGCAAAACGGCATATCCTTGGCTGCTTTGAAAATCACATGTGATTTAATATCACGCTTGATTTGTACCTGGCGGCCTTCAAGTTATGACGGCAACGCAAGTATAAGGAGGAGGTGAGTATGTTTATAAGTGCATATTTTCTTGGCTGAAGTTATAGATTTTCACAAGTCCAGGAGCAATAGTTGATCATTAAACGGTAAGAATGACTTGAAAGTCGTTCAAGGTCATTCATGCCAGTGCTGCATTCAATCTTGCGATCGTATTTGGTACTTTCGTGATTATCTGAAATATCGAATAGCGGAATCACACTCGAAAAATACGCCTCGTGGCATGTGAAAGAAAACTCGAAGTTCTTGTCGCTGCCCCATGCCGTTACTTGAAGCAGATTTTTTTCGGATTGAAGATTAAAACAACTTAACCGTTGACGAACAGCTCAAATACATTAGATGCAGAAAGCGTCGGCGTACTAAATTGTGATAAACTACCTACGGTGCTACTGTTGCAGTATTTAAAAATTGTCATCCACATAGCTGGATTATGATAGATGATCAGCTGCAAAGAATGGTATTCTGTTATTACATTTTATATTGCAGTAATATTTTATCCATCACCTGGTTACAGTGTTGCGGGACCATTCCCTTCATGTTATGCCATCATAAATTGTTTCACGTCAAATCCACGAAAGTTGCCAAGAAACTTTAAATACGGGACGTTTAGAAGTTGAAGGCGTCGAATTGTGTTTCGATAGTTCCCGATAGGCGTTCTGCATCCGCTGGGGCTAACATGCGCGATACCTTCCCTCGATAAAACCATGTAAACCTGAAACATTGTGTCCACATAGTCGGTTTGCTGCTCTATGGTACATCAAGAGAACGGGAAAATCATTCTGGGACAAGATAAAGAATCTCCTGCTAAGCCCTAAGCATCTTAAATTCAATTTTTCTTCTGTACTGATAAGCACGTGCTGAATAAAGTCTTTAAAGCCCAGTGTCACAAAAGATATTCCCAAGCCAACTAGTTTAACAAACAACCCATCTCTTTTCTTACCCGGAATCGATCACGACTCAGTAGCTCACCCGCCTCAAGTTAACATACTTTCGCTCTATTGATTGCATTGCACGGTACCTTGGATGTTGGTGTGCACTCGACTGCGTGTGTCGCCATGACATATTGACTTAAGCGCGGCAAAATAACGTGTAATCGGGAATAACTAACACAGGGTTGTCAACTCACACGCACACGGTGAGTGCACAATCTTGTATGACAGTGTAATTGCACCAGATTTATGTAGGAAACGTCTAAACTGACTTGTTGTAAAAACACCGAAATTGTTTCACCAAACAAGGATGATTGGTCACTGGCTAATGAGGACATTTCCTAATTGTAACCTGGAACGAAAGGTCTGCGTCAATTTTGTAAAGATTTCCCAACTGTTGTACCGTAAGAAGGTGACCTTTGACATGGCAAATCGGCTATTATGAACGTAATTTGCGTTCTGACAATGATCGGCCATTCCTTAAAAATCGTTTGCACGTGACTTGCAAATAAGTGCTAAAAAGTCGTACGTGTATTTCTTCAGTGGACTAGAGGTAATACTGCAAGGTTTTTTTTTCTAATTTGAAAATTGCTAGCGATGAAAATGAGAACATTGGTTTTTGACAATTACATCACTCATCAAGACACTCGTCAAATGCTTGAGCGAAACTTAATAATTGCATTCAAATCATTATTGGGTTATTTGTAGAAGAGAAACTACAGGCGCAGCCCCGTCTCTTCAGAGATTCGCGTGCTTAATTTTCTCTTAAATCGTGCCGAGGAAACCCGAAAGGTCAAAACTTAAAATGTCGCCAGTTGAGTTACTTCCAATTAAATGTAACTTTTAATCTACGCCCTGTGAAATTCAATCGGACCGTTTCTGTGTTCTTAAAGTTTGACTAAGAATTACTCAATAAAAAAGTTGAATAAAGGAACCAAAATTGATGGAATGTGTACGTGTACTCTGAATACAATATTTTGATTATAACAAATACGTCCTTAGTCCAGACTCTAAAGAAAGCAAATTAGATGTAATGAAGACTTGGAAGTTTGAAAAAAATGCTTTTAGGATCATGTGATCATGTGACAACAGATGCAAAGGCAATATTTGATGTTGCTTTACATTAGCGTTGTCAATCAGCGATGTAATTTTTATTAAGGGTAAGCATTCTGGATTGAATCCGTGGACCGACCACTCAACAGAGCTGAGCGCCGCTTCTCTGACCGGCGTGGCTGAATTCAAAATGAAATCAATTTGTGGGATTTCTTGGAAACCGCTATCGGTACAGAGCAGTTTGCTGGCAATCAGTGTACTTATGGGCGCTTGCATGTCACTTGGAGCATGATCTTTGAGGAATTGTGAAGTTTAATTCTGATTCACATTTCTTGATTGGCGCCGAACGACAAACCTGGATGAATGTCGGAAATTGAGACACGCGATAGGAATACAAACTAGTCGGGTCTGCGCCGCCTTGACTGAGAGTAGGTTTTTCATTTAATTGCCTAGCTTTCCTTCGAACGTGAAAGAATGGCAATTCTACCACCTAAGTGCCCCGGCCTGAAATAATTTTATTTAAAACACAGACTTTTATAGTTTATCCCAAGAACCGAACAAATGCTAAATCAATGATTCGTGGCTTTTGTAATTTCTCTACGAGGCTTTTCGTGGATTGTTTTCGTTGTTTGCAGTCATTTCTTAGCGGCTTTCAACGTTTCTCGCAGCTCGCACAGATGCCAGTCACACGCGAAGCCTGCGTCGTTTTCAGCCTGAGTGAAACATGATGTTTTCTCGAAACCGACCACAGGATCACCTTACACATCTCACGCGTGCACTCTCTACTGGCTTTTAAAAGCGCGTATTTTTATGACAGGGGACTGGATTTTACTAGTCCTGCTTGAAGGAATTTCCGGCAGTGATGCCTTCGCATCATTTACTGGTGAGTCGAGGAATATAAAACACGACTAACCAGTGTCATGCGGCGTATTGATCGAATTAATGACTCGTATATCTGGTATTAGGTAAATAGAACCCCTTTAATGGCTCATGCCAGATAGCCTCTGATTAACCCATTAATTGTGCCTTTATACGTCGACTCGTCCGACCTTGAACTTGTATAGACAACAGTTAACGTTGTCCGTCAACGTCAGTCTATCGCTCATAACTGAGACGAAGTGTTCATGACCTCACACGTTGAACTATCGACAATTTATTCCTTGCTTTGATTGGCTGATTAATTAATTGATTGATCGATTGATTGATTGATTGTTCTGATATGTCAAAATTAATGGCACACAAAGTCTTTTGTCCGGGCAACTTGAATAAATCAGATTTTCAGACTCTCAAATATGCTTCTCTTGTTTGATCCGCCATCTTGACCTTGTGAAAATGGAGGGGGGGGGGGGGGGGGGCGATTCTACCCCTAGAGTTGATACAGGGTACACCGACCTCAGAAGCTTGGCGTATTTTATTTTACTAATCCTAAATTTGACGGATGGTTTGATCCTAAATTTGATATTTTGTTCCGCTAATCGTAGATTTGATAGTTACCTCTGATATGCGAAAATGGAGCGTCACGTGGCTCTCATCAGTGACACCTTATCAACTCACACTTTGCTATTGTTTAGTTTTTGTGAGGTAAACCACAAGTAATACCGTCTCTCCTGATTATTTGTTTCTTTCTCCAAAGATAAATATAATCGCACAGACCACTGACCTTCGCTGTTTCTTTGTGTCACGAAAGCTAACACTCCATCACTGCTTATCGAGCTGACCTTGAAGTAAAAGTTGAGCTACATAAACTGGAGGGTGGATCGTGAAATCAGACTTGAAACGCCTTTTATGCATTGTTTACTCCTTAAAGGTATACAGTCACCTTTAATCTAAATATGCCCATATATGGTCAAAGGGGCGTTCCTTGGTATTCAAAATGCCCATGTGAGGGCCCTGTTTTTTTGAAAAAGCGGCCACCCGCTTAAAATCTGCGATTGGTTAGATTTTCTCTTTCCATGGTAACTGTTGCAGAATTGAGACAGGTGACAGTATACCTTTAATTGTGTAAATCAGTGGTCGTTAAAGTTGGTCAATAATTTCGCCATTTATAAGATGGCCGGAGTCTAGTTTATCATCTGTAAGATATCACCTTTACGAAAAAAGGGGGAAAACGGTTACTGTGTTGTAGTCAAGTTCTGATATTTTCTATTACCCTCTTTGTATGTTGATACATGGGTTACGAAGAATTTTTATTAAAACTGAACGATATGTTTGTATGTGATAGAGATGATGTAGAGTATTTCGGAT
Organism: Ptychodera flava; assembly: GCF_041260155.1. Taxonomy (NCBI): domain Eukaryota; kingdom Metazoa; phylum Hemichordata; class Enteropneusta; family Ptychoderidae; genus Ptychodera; species Ptychodera flava. The sequence continues at coordinate 23,024,021 of NC_091937.1, read as the reverse complement.
ACGGCTGCTGTAATAGTGTATGTGCCATCTCTGTAAATACTGATATTCGCCACATCAAAAGATTTCATATAGTGTGTAAAAGGTATTGAAATGAAAGAAGATATAAACGTAATTTAGGTGATTATGGAGCGACCTCAGTTCTGCCTTTTAATAACGAGCTTTAAGTCCATTTCAGCGAAGAAAGCAGAACCTCGTCTCGCTTTTTGACAACAGTGCTGTCGGTTGAAATTGACAACAACCTACGTCGAGTAGGCCGTTTGCGAGTAAGCTCCGTTGCTGTAAATTTCAGCGGGGCTAACTTGAAGTTGCGAGAAGCTTTTTATATCTCCTCGAAAAAAGCACTTTAAAAATGCGTCTTCGACACACATGGCGACACTATCAACCGTTTGCTGAATTGTTTAATTGGTTCTCTGCAACTCAAGAAGTGTTCTATCCAGGTAATGAAATTTCCTTAATAACACTCTTCCTCCCCATTGGTTGTTAGGTCTCCGCTCTACATGGCGTCATAAATCCATTAACTCGCCGGATATCAGGGGATATAAATCCTCCAAAGTTGGGATTTTCCAGCCCAATACATACCCATATATTTCTTTGCTCGGAGATTTGACTTCCCGGTATCCTTGGAGAGCAGCGAACTCCATACTTCTTTGCAGCGTGCACGAGATAAAGACGAGTTGAAGTCACGCATTGTAAAAAGAATATACCCCGAGCGACGAAGCTGCTGATATCGAATAATCAGGTCACCAGACTTTGTCGGCAAATGCGAGACATCAAACTCCTTAAACTTCACTCTAGCGCGATTACACATCGCTTTTACATTGCACAGCCTGAGAGTCCAAGCCAAAGCTATATTGGCATTTTGATTATTTAAATAATGATTTGACAAACGTAAAAAAAACTTTTACGTGCATGACTTCTGTTCGGTTCAATGTTCTTCTATCTGACCCTGGCATCGCCGTACAGTGTGAAGGGCAAATAATTTATATGAATTTGAACTGCGAAAAGTACAAGTACCACTCAAGAGGCAATTATGTCACACTCGGCGGTGTGAAATGACAAATTAGTAGGGTTTTAACTTGGATCAGGCTGCTTTGATGTTGCATGGAATAGCTACCCTCGGTGACGGCTATTCTAAAGAGATTGTTGTCCGTTACAAATTAGAACCAAACACGGTCCATGCACACGTCGGACTAAATGTCAGCCCTAGTGATTTTTCTCAAATTAAATATGGGATAGTGTGACATGTTCTTCCCAATCGTAATTGATAGGCGTCGGGCTCTCCAGTTCGGCGCAGAATTTTGTGGCCATTACTCACATGATTCATATTGTTTGTGTTAGAAAACCTGCTGGTGCGTTCAAGAGTTGTCGCCTCCGACGCCTGATTGATGTACAGCATGACTGTGTTGTGTGAGTTTTCAACACTTCCATTGAATATACGGTGGAGGTAAATTAATCGCATCCATTTGAAAGAGCGTGAAGGTACATACAGTAACGGGCCTTTCGAGTGACAGCACGCTCTTGTATAAGCTATTGGCAGTTTTGACAGATTTCATGAGGAAGACACAAGTAACAAAAGAAAGATAACACAAGTTGTGTTCTGAAATATATTGAGTTATATGTTGAAGACAGGCAGACAATGGGTCATGTATTGATACATTGGCAATATGCGACGGAGGGACAAAAAAGTCAAAACATATTAAATCGGAAAAGCAAGGAAAAGAAATTTTTAATGAAATCACCTGCTAGGTGGATAGGATTCACTCGTGGGATGCCAAATACTTTGGTAGGATAATTGAAACCAAATTCCATTGAAAACGCGTAATTACTGGTAAGACTCATGAAATGTGTATGGGAAAAAAGAGACGCCATTGCTCACACGCGTTTCGCTAGCAGACAGGCGTGTAGAACTACAAAAGCGGTAATAGGATTAACAAAATACCTGAAAGAACTTGGAAGAATACGAGTAAACCAAGTTGTACCGTAGGGAGATACAGACACTGCGTGGGGAAAGCCTTTATGGTGGATTAGCAAATTGAAGAGGGTCGCTTAGGAACCGTCAAAGACCTCATTAAATATTTGTTAGTCGTGGAAAAAGGGAATGGGGAAGCTTCTTTGTCGCTGTAAAATTACCCGACAAATAGACGTGAACACAGGTTCAACTCTGAAGGTGAAAACAGAACAGCAATTAATCAGTGAATGAGAATTCTATTGCCAGACAGACAGACAAACAGTCTTACAGACACAAACTCATAGACGGATGGACTGTCGGGCACATAGTAATTTAGGTATGACAGTCACAAGACGCGTAATTCTATGCCGTCACGTAGTTTTGGGATTACCTGTGATGGCTCGACTTGCCAAAGAAAGGAAATCGGTTGCTTTTCACCCGATATCAGTGTGGTCTTGTTTTCGAAATAATAAGTGTATTAGGCTGCATTCACAAACACCTATGGAGAGGGAGATCAAAGTTTTCAGGTTTTTTTTCAAATGCCCCTATCAAACTCACAGTGAGTTCAAATCTCCCTTCTGACTTGCTATAATTTTGAATTCCCCCTCAAAGAGATGGGACACAAATTACAAGCGGAACACAAGTCTTTTAAGCAAGCATTTATGAAGGGCCATGAAATTTCACGCATATCTTTTGGGGAGGGTCACCAATTTTTGCGCAAATATTAGAGGGCAAAATGTGGCCGATATAGTGCTTCGTAAAAAATATCAAATCATAATACTAGGAGACTATTGGGCAAATTATTAACATATTTCTGACTGTACACTGACTGGCTGTGGCTGTGCTGGACTTTCATCACGCTTCAGGGAGTGGAAACAAGAAACCGCCGTGGATACACAAAACAAAACCACCCAGAAATTCGCCAAACAATATAGCTTAAAATTTACAACCCGACATATATCTCATATCAATCAGAGAGTCCACCTTAAAGGCCCCAAATCATTTCAAGTGCCCCTCAATATATCCTTGATATTTTCAAGTCCCCTGTCAATTCTCCCGCCCTCCAGAGGTGTTTGTGAATGCAGCCTTATTTTGCTAAATTGAGCGTGGTGATAAGTTTGGTCACGGTATTTTTTGAGGTATTGAATGTCAGTGTGACAGAGTCGTCGACGCAAATGACAGAAACAGTTGGCAGACGATTTATTGTCATTCAATATGTCATCCCAATAAACGACAAAATCTCTTTCGCTGAAGTTTAGCCGCGAAATACTGGGTTTCATCGACCGAATAACTCATGTCAAATCCACGTTCTGTGTACGCATCAGACGACGCTGCTTTGGATCTGTGGTTCCGATAGCATACCCACTCTGGATACAACCGCTGATGACGAAGTTATCCCCCGGGGGCTGAAGAACATAGCAGAGCGCATAAAACCAGCTTACTTGCCAAAAGCTATCTGCGCATCAACCGCGGAATTTAATCTAAAAGCCTTCTTTAGCGCCGTCTACTGAAGCATCATTGTCGATAAATTGTTGTATGTTCGAATGAAAAAGCAAGCAGAGCTCCGGGCAACCGTGACATTTTCTTCCTAGAACACGACGAAATTAAATCCGTCATCAAAAACGTGTGATATATATTTCCTATCATTCAGCTATTTCCTGATATCCAGGATGTATGAGCAATAATTTGACTGGTTTTCTTTTAAAGGGTTGAAAAAACTAAAGGAGCCTCTGAAAGGCAGGCATCGAGTTTGTATCCGTTTTTGCATGCCCTGGTATCACGCGAGACAATTTAGGGTGACCTTTGACCTTAATAACCTGTTTTACCTAGCTCCCTGTATACCAGAAATTTTTGACAATCCCTCTACTTAAAATTGCAGAACATTTATTCGTATTAATAGGAACCATATGGCGTTCTCAACAATCGAAATACGGTACCTCATCGACGGTAAATATTAAAAAACAACCCTAAGTGTGCACCGCCAAAAGGCCGTGTACTTTTTTTATATTTCTTCGCTGTGATATATAACAGAACAAAACGATCCAATCGAAACAGAAGCGAATTTAAATTGCGTTGCATGCAGAGATAAGACCCCTCTTTGTCGACACGGATTCCGACTGTGCAATAATGGTGACATATTTTATCAGGGCACAACCTTGCAATTTTCCCTGCGATTAGATCGGCACTCTCACATTTTTTTGTCGGAATGGAACCGTACCGAGACACGTTTGTGCGTGAAGAATGGGTCCCTTCAGTTGAATCATGGCGGAATTACGCGGCGGAACTGTACGAGTGGCGAACTTTCTGTTGATTGTGCACCCTCTAGCATTATCGGAGAGTACTTTTTTAATGAAGACATGAAAACTTTAGCAAGAGTCGGACTCATTAGGGTATTGCGCGCCTCTAACTGAAAGTTCAAAAGATTTACCCGCATATATACTTTGCTTCGGGGAAATTTACACTTTACCCTTTCATACTCATGATAACAATTATGGGTCACCGTGTGAACCAAATTACCTAAAATTTACCTGCACTTGATAGTAAAATGGCAGATAACCTTGTTTTTACTCTATAAAGGAAAGAAATTCGATTTTCGCAGAAACAAGCCGGTGCAAACTTCATTTCATTCTACATGCTTCAAATTAAGTCGACATAAGTATCAGACAAGGTAAGCATTGAGCGTCAGGAAACTGCTCTGGGGTGAGCGCACTCGACCGTACAGCACGTGTTCTGGCGTGCCCATTGTCCTTGTAGCGTTCTGAAGGTTTTCAAATATGTGAACGACGAGTTGAAGATAAGTGTGGAAGCGCACGTAGCTGCAACTTACAAAACTGTAAAAAAGTTTTTGATCTGCATATCGAGAACGTACAGTGTTTTCTATTACCTAAAGCATTGTCTCAGTTCATCAGTGTGTGGTTTGTGAACGCGGCCTGTTTCCGGCAATGGCGTTATTCTTGTCGATAATTTCTGTTTTGGATTTAATTCAACAGTCAGGGAACACAGTGCAAATATGTGCTGTGTGTTTGCCGGCCAAGTACGTGGTTCTTGGTTTACATGGAGAACTAAGCTGATGGAACGAAGAAGTGAAAAAACGTATAGGGCATCAAACGAACAAAAATGTTACATTTTGGTCAATGTGACAAGAAAAATTGAACGGTTAGGCCAAGAAAAAGAAAAGTTTGTTTCTCATCCTCGCGCGCGTCTATTCAGACCCGCCGCTTCAACCTTTTTTTTTCTGCTCATGAAGAAATAAAATTATAAAAAAAAACGCAAAAATACGCGACGATCGTGCATAACACGGTGCTGTATAAAGCAGAACTGTAAACACTAACATTCAATTCAGAACTGTACACATATGTCACTGTTATATTAAGCTGTCAAAACTGTGCATTGCTGCACTAAAAGTCAAACCACAGAACTGTTGCTATGCAAAAATACTAAAGCAACACAGCTGTGCATTTATCTCTGCGTGCATTCCTATGTCGTTTTCATGTTTTTTTGCGCGTTCTTGTTGGTTGAAGAATAAAAAAGATATGAACTGAACATGCTCACGTGTTTCACAACAGGTTCATTAATAGTATTACGCTTCTCAGAACATAACATATATGTTATACACTATATGAGGCAGGTTTTTTTCAACATCGCACAGTACTCTCAGATTTTAATCACTAATTACAAAACTTTATTTAATATGCAAATGAGCTGTTCATTAACTTGACACTGCTCAATGCTTCACTTGACAATTAGATATCCATCAGATCAATATTTGTAGCACATTTTATTTAATTTAATGCTGTAATTTTAGAGTACTGTCACTAAGTACAAAGTTCATTAAATATGCAAATTAACCCTAAATTAACTTGACACTGTTCAAGGATTCATAGTACATTAAAATATTTATCAAATCAATATCTGTACCACGTTTCACAAACTTTGATGCCGTTATTTCAGAGTTATATACCTAATTACAAAGTTCATTAACTATGCGAAAGAACCCTTAATTAATTTCACACTACTAAATGCTTTAAAACACAGTTAGATATCAGTCGGATCAGTATCTGCAGCAGATTTCATCATATTTGGTGCAGTTATATCGGAGTTATATGACTAATTACAAAACTTCATAAAATATGCAAATGAGCTATTTATTAACTTGACACTGCCCAATGCTTCTTAGTATAATTAGATATATATCAGATCAATATTTGTTGCAAGTATCATCAAGTTTGGTGCAGGAATTTTAGAGTTATCTCACTAATAACAAAAGTTCATTAAATATGCAAATGAGAAGGTAATTGACATGACACTCACAGTATCATCATAATGTTCTGAAATTGTCATCTGTGAAAAGTTTCATGAAATTTTGTGCAATATTTCTTGATATATGTCTACACTGTCATTACCGTCTCTATAGGGAAACCATCGTACGGAAAAAAACGATATTGCATAACTTCATTAATATGCAAGCCACACTAACCAAAATCTAATCAGTTCTTGCAAGTAGCATATGGTACCTGTGTACCAAATCTGACTTGAATCCGTTCAGGCGTTTTTGAGTTATCGTGTAAACAGACAGACAGACAGACAGACAGACAGACAGACAGACACACACACACACACACACACACACACACACACACGGACAGACAGACAGACATCGCTATGACAATAGCCCACGTGTTTACACACGTGAGCTAAAAAATAATGGGGTCTCTTTTCTATAAGATAAGGAAAAACAAAGGATTTTGTGCAATTCTAAAATGTGTAAATGAATAACAGCAAGAATATCAATTACATACATTCTATGCATAGACTTATACACGCTGAACTGATCATCGAAACCACAAGTGAAACAATTTCCCCCGATGAAAGTTACATTTATTCAAAAGTTCAGATTTTGCTATTTCTAATAATATTCACAACAAGGAATGTATAATCATGGAGAACCAGATATGAACTGAATATGCTCACGTGTTTACAACAGGTTCATTAATAGTAGTACGCTTCACAGAACAATAAGATATATGTTATCACTAAATGAAGCAGGTCTTTTTTCAACATAGCACAGTACTCTCAGATTTTAATCATTAATTACAAAACTTTATTTAATATGCAAATGAGCTGTTACTTAACTTGACACTGCTCAATGCTTCATGGGACAATTAGATATCCATCAGATCAACATTTGTAGCACAGTAATTTTAGAGTAATGTCACTAATTACAAAGTTCATTAAATATGCAAATAATCCCTATATTAACTTGACACTGTTCAATGATTCATAGCAATATTAAATATTTATCAGATCAATATCTGTAGCACGTTTCACAAAATTTGGTGCTGTAATTTCTGAGCTATATACCTAATTACAAGATTATTAAATATGCAAATGAACCCTTAATTAACTTTACACTACTAAATGCTTTACAACACAGTTAGATATCTGTCAGATCAGTATATGCAGCAGTTTTCATCACATTTGATGCAGTTATTTCGGAGTTATATGACTAATTATAAAACTTCATGAAATATGCAAATGAGCTAATTATGAACTTGACACTATTCAATGCTTCTCAGTACAATTGGATATTTATCAGATCAACATCTGTAGCAAGTTTCATCAAATTTAACGCTGTAATTTTGGAGTAATATCACTAATTACAAAGTTCATTAAATATGCAAATAAACCCTTAATTAACTTCACACAAGTAAATGCTCTACACCACAATTAGATATCTGTCGGATCAGTATCTGCAACAGATTTCATCACATTTGGTGCAGTTATTTTGGACTTATATCACTAATTACAAAACTTCATAAATATGCAAATGACCTATTTGTTAACTTGACACTGCCAAATCCTTCTCAGTACAATTAGATATTCATCGAAACAATATCTGTACCCAATTTCAAAGACTTGGGTGCCGTAATTTTAGAATTATATACCTAATTACAAAGTTCATTAAATATGCAAATGAACCCTTAATTAATATCACACTACTTAATGCTTTACACTACAGTTAGATATCAGTCGGATCAGTATCTACAGCAGATTTCATCACATTTGGTGAAGTTATATCGGAGTTATATGACTAATTACAGAACTTCATAAAATATGCAAATGACCTATTTATTAACTTGACACTGCCCAATGCTTCTAAGTATAATTAGATATATATCAGATCAATATTTGTTGCAAGTATCATCAAGTTTGGTGCAGTAATTTCAGAGTTATCTCACCAATGACAAAAGTTCGTTAAATATGCAAATGAGAAGGTAATTGACATGACACTCACAGCATCATCATAATGTTCTGAGATTGTCATCTGTGAAAAGTTTCATGAAATTTTGTGCAGTATTTCTTGATATATGTCTACACTGTCATTACCGTCTCCATAGGGAAACCATTGTACGGAAAAAAACGATATTGCATAACTTCATTAATATGCAAGCCACACTAACCAAAATCTAATCAGTTCTTGCAAGTAGCATATGGTACCTGTGTACCAAATCTGATTTGAATCCGTTCAGGCGTTTTTGAGTTATCGTGTAACAGACAGACAGACAGACACACACACACACACACACACACTAACACACACACACACACACACACGGACAGACAGACAGACAGACATCGCTATGACAATAGCCCACGTGTTTACACACGTGAGCTAAAAAATGAGGAAAAAAACGTCGTCACCGAATCATTTTTGCAACATGTCTAGTATGAGACACAAACCTTTAATTTTTCTTGGCCTTATATTGTCCAGAATTCAAATTTTCAGTGAAAGTGACACAATTAAAATATGGCTTGGCACACATATGTGGTGTTTTGCACAGATAATTTAATATCAGCCAGAGTATATAACAGCTCAAGAGTTCTTTGTTTTAAAACTTTTTAAATAAAAACGAGCTGTTAAAAGGAGCCACGGATAACACTATGATAATTGATTGACACGAATTAGCCTCATAGTGACAATTGTGAAAGCGTAAGGTCTGCCATCTGCCATCTTGTAAATTGATAAATCGATAAACTAGGGAGCGAGCGTAGATTTTTTTTCGGACGAAGTAGTGCCTTATCATGAGCAGGTGTATAACACTTTCAACGGTCTGGTACTTAAGGAGAGTACATTTAAGTGACAAATATACACTTCAATGGTCATTGATGAGGCTAGAATAAATAGCGAAGTCGCTTAAAGAAATGTAGCGTAGAATATTCAGCGTCGTGGCAGTGTGTGTATACCGCAATGCAGGCAGCTTCATCTTCCTGGCGATGTTTTTATGAAGGGCAACAGACTTGCTTAAACCACTTTCGATGCAAATTATTGAATGACATAGATCGAATTTTGTGCAGGGTTTCTTTAAAGCGTTGGAGATTAAGTTCAAGCGATTGGAGAAATATTAATATTGGATTTTTGTGTAACCAGCGCCAGATTCGAGAAACCTTTCCAAAGCGTATAACACTGTCACTCTACAACGTGATACTTTACCGTTGTCAATGCTCAAGCGCATTCAACCAAAATTAGATTGAGTAGATCACGTGCTCCATTAGAGCCAATAGAAAAGGTAAAATAGGTGTCATTTTGAGAACTGTTTATCCGTTTCATTACATTTCTCAAATCCACTTATGAAACGTAATTGAAACTGGAGATTTTAATTCCTTAACAATGCCAGAAAGTAGAAAGAACCGGACAATGAAAGAACGCAGGTAAAAATATGACAAAAACACGAAATATATTTAATTCATTCACACGAACACATTTTAGTTGATAAACCCCCATTGTGTAAACTGAAAGCGGATTATTCAAAGAAAATCTATCTCACTCTGTATACGAAGCAAAAAAGGACTATATACAGTAATCGGACAACCGATCACATGATTGTGGTGACGAAAACTCGTAGTCTGACCATTGGTATCACTTCCATTTATTGGCTCGTTTATCCCCAACCCTTCCTAGCTTTGACTCGACAGCGGTATACATTGTACATGACACTGAAACACAGAGAAATCCGATCACGTCTCACTACCCATCAACCACCGCGACAAACGCACTGACCCATTTCGAAATGGAGCCTATACTCGCTAACACTGGTCCAATATTGATGACGGCTGGTTGATGACACTGTTTACATTAAAATAATACTATCAAGTCGAAGGGTGTTACAATTCCTAACTAGTTTAGGACCCAATCAACTCTAAAATGGTGTACAGCAGTACAAAGTATCACAATTACTGTCATCAAAAACGCGTCATTCTGGCAGATAGCGCGTCTCAGATGTAGCGCTCCGTGCGACGTCAAAACCCATCTGGATGGGCTACTTAACTGCCGTAATAAAACAACATAAATCTCCACCTTCTTTATATTAAAATACATGAAAAACTCCATCTGAAATAAATATTGCCTTGGATTGTCTATGAAAAGGTTAAAATGGGATCTGATATTCCAGAATGATATGAAGAATGTAGACATATGTCAATGATTTGCATAATATTCACAAACCATACACAGACAATAAGGTATAGTTGTTATGTACATGTACTCTCGCCCTAGAATTATCGCCGCCAGCAGAACCTCATAAGATCATGTTCTTCCTATCGGTGATAAACTATTCTGTATAGCGTTTACTTGTCGCTGGCATGAACTTGGCGAATGCCATCTCAATGTTCATAAACTCGGTCAAAAATGTAAAATTTGTTGAATAGGCGGCAACAGTGGAAGGATTAACTGAAGTAGACATTTCATTAAATGGCGATACGTTAATTCTATAATCAGTGCAAGACTCTTTTCTTTGACAGTTGAGATGCCGTATGTAGTTGTCATTGTTACAACGGGAGCGTCCCTCCATGAACAGGAGTACCGTTCATGCAAAACGGTTAGAATATCAGTCAGCGAATCGATGACTTATGGAGTTTTGAATGCACACATGCGAATAATGCGTCGTATTCTAAAAAGTTCTGCAGCCGGTCAGATCAGAAGCGATATATTGACTAATTTATGGCACCTTTTATTATTAATTACATCTAATCCAATATTAAAATGTTGCCATCCATACTGTTATTAGGATTATGTTTACTTGAAAGCCGCTTTGCGCTAGGTTGTTGAGGGTATAATATGTACTTTTTCAAATATGTGCCCTGTTTGACTAACATATGATCAATGAGAGAGAGAGAGAGAGAGAGAGAGAGAGAGAGAGAGAGAGAGAGAGAGAGATCTTGTAAATCTATGATATAAAATAGCGGTTTACAATACAGTACACAATTAATAGCACTTTCATAGTACCTCTAAACTGATGAATAAATCACCTTTGATTGTCTGTCGGGATAATGAGCGACTGCATACTTCAAAACTGCAATTGTCAATGAATCATGGGTAATCGAAACGGGACGGTTTTTCAACATGATACTTCACTATATGAATGGAAATAAATTTACTCACGCTTGAACAATGCTGACGTCAATAAGTGATAAATTTTAAAAGAATATACATATTTAAGGGCAGTTCACCCACACTTCTCTTATCCTGACAAATTGATGGAAATAGATTTCAGCATCGCTGATGTCTGTAGAGCTGATAGGGCCAGTAGCTTTAACTTTTAATGCATTTTAAACTATTTTTTGTTTTTAATGTCAGCTGCAATTTCTTGTTCCACTCCCCAAAACCTGCACGTATGTAAACTGCATTATTATTTTTGCGAAGTGAATTATTGTTCTGATTAGAGTTGAAATGTAAAAATAACAGTTCATTTTACACTGTGTTGACAAGCTAAATAGTGGGAGTTTCAACACGCTTTTGTGAAAAAATGAAAAAAAAAATCACCAAAGGTACTGTCCCTGAAAAGTTTCCGTAGAGTAAGTCATGTTGTACAATAATGAATGGAAATATCAAGACAAGGCTGATACATTTAATGTCTGACAATACGAAAACGTTAAAAATTCTCTCTGTCTAAAAATATAACAGCAAGGAGTGACTGCGACATCCAAGCGATTAGTACTCATGTGATTCGACTGACCTCTCTGACTTTTGACCTTTTGAACTGGATTTCGATTGTTTTCATTCATTTGGACATGTTGACCCGAATACGGCGGCGGGGGTTGGGGAGTATATGACACAGCCTTTTTTGAGAAAGATTGGTCACACAAGGACTGTCCCTCCTATACATAGTGAAAATTCGGTGAGCAAAATAAAATTTCATTCACTGATTGATAAAGGATAAGAAAAGTAGTATTTAAAGACAAAGCTCTTTATTGTTTTAGATATCTAGGTTGTACATGCCTTTGTTTCGCTACTTTAAGTTGAAAGATTGAAGAAACTTGATGCCTGTATTCGTAAAAAAGGCATATATGTACTTGTGCCATTCATATTCAGAAAGGTACGTATATTTACATGTATTTAAGGTAGAATGCGCCTCGGGGACAGATATTCGGACTCTCAAAATTTTACAATTCTTTTCTGATCTGCTACTTGTGGGGGGGGGGGCCTCATTTTAAAAACTCTTGGAGGAAAACTAATTATCACCGTCTTAGTTTTTCGAAAATTGAAAATAATGTTATTTTCTCCATAGAGTTAACACAGAGATGATAGTCATTTTGAATTTCAAATATCAGTAAATGTTGAGTAATTTGTTTCTCACAAAGCTATGCAAGGTGACCGTTGATTTTTATTCATGATTTGATAAGAATGTGGTTGAAACTTTTATAAGTCTTTCAAGAGCGTATTACCTTTACAAGGTTATCTTTTTCAAGTAAATTATACATTTTTATTCCAGCAAAAAAAAGGACAAAGAATGCGATGTACATCTCTACGTTACCATGGTGATAGCAAACCCATACCTCGCTGAAACGCATAAAACGCATTAAACGTAGACAGCATTGATTTGTTCTTTTACTTGTGTAACAAATGCTGACCATTATTTAAGATATCGTACTACACTGTAGGCTAATTTATGACATTATTGTAAAAACACACGATATGTAAACAGTGAATTTCTAATTACTTTAAGTTGATTAAAAGTAAATCTTTAAATACATAATTTATTGGGGCTTTCCAAGTCATTTTCCCTCTCTGCATACAACAAATAAAAGCATGATAAACTGCACATGATGTTAACTTATGTTACAAACTGTAAATTTTCGAATGTCTGCGAATTGGAAAAAATGATTTTGTATCAAAACTGGCTCCTTATGGTTTCTTTGAGCAGACACTGTAACCATACACTTCAGTATAAACCGTAGGAATAGCGATAAGATTTTGGTCCATCACATGCAGCTACGCCACAAGATCTATTTCGGGGAAAAAGGTTAAACCGAAGTAATTTATCAAAGTAAGTTCACGACCGTTTCACATCCAGCCGATTGGGTATGAACCGAGTGATCCCGACGTATCGTTCACTGTATTGATTTCTCAAACTTCGGTTTAACCATGATCACCCTTGGGCGCAGTTACAGCCAAGTGCGTCCCACGCTGTGTTTTGTCTCATCCATATTAACGCACGCTCACGTTTGTCCTTGACCCGAAAAGATGCTGGCCATGTGTAAAATCATTTTCCAATATCTTATGATTACTCAATACGGTACATGCACTTGACCTCTGCGACTTTATATGTGTACGCACAAAATATAACCTGCCATAAAAACTGAACGCTAATTGGATCTGGCGAGCTGGCAGTGTTTTCGCTGTTGATATAATAAAATACCAAACATAAGTAAACCTAGCAATATGAAAGGAGGGCTGTATAAAATATGAAGTCTGTAAGGGCTTATTTGAACAGGTCAAATAGCGCGTCAGTTATGAAAAGCAACTGAGTTCATGTTGCAGACAAAAAGATTGATTTCAAGTTGGGGAAGCATTCTGCAAATTCTCTATGAGAAGTGAAGGAAAAAATCGTTTTGTTAAATAAACCTGATGGAAGTCACAAATGTTCTTATAGTATTTGACAACATGCCAGTCCTCCGTAGTTTGTATACCCCTTTGATTTTTTGTTCGATTACTAACCCCCGGGTGCAACACTTTACCAATTTTATGTATTTTTTGTAGTTTTTGATAATTTTGGACCAAATGGACATCACATTTAATTGGCTACAATTTGTTATCAAAATGTTGACATAAATCAGAAAAAATTGAATGGAGTATATTTTCTAAAAGTTGACTTTGGCGCTCAAAGGGTTAAAAACTATCTCAATAGATTATGATTTTTATAAACGCTTTGACCTCTTTGATCGTTAAGACTGTATATTCTTGCATTTGCATATCTAGCAACGGCTAATCACGCTTTCAAGATATAAGTGACACACCTCATTTGATACTTGTGTTAATTGAATTATAGCGAGGGATTATTTTGCAGAATATTCCCATTTCAGGTGCAAGATACAAAGTTGTTATACGGATACATGGAAGAAACACTGCTTCCTTTCATTTCAAAATAGTGTTTGACAGGGTAGAGTTGACTTTTGAGGGGGGCAGCGCTTCGGGTGTCAGATCTCCGAAGGACTCTCAGGACTAAGACAGATCTCAGATGGGCTCTGAGACGGGTCTTGTCACAACCTAGAGTAGACAGACTCAGAGCCCTTGATATAACCCTCCTCCACGTACTGGTATGGTGAAATACCAGTAGGACTCATATCAAAATTACATTTTCAGCGGAAAGGTAGGTGTGCTATACATGCTGGTCTTGTGCGTGACCTTTGAAATTTTCACCGAGTTGGTAAACAATTTCGCGCGCAAAATACTGAGGATAGGAAGAGCCAGGAGATATCTCCAATGAAGAAAACTTCATTCTCACAAATGATTAGTGACTTGTGGCCTTCCATGCAGTCCATCTTGATCACAATCAGACATGAAATATTCCGTACTGCATTTTGCCGCCCACGGGAAATTGGGCGGGTTCCGGGAAACGCGTGTTTAACATTATCATTTTCGGATTCGGATTCGGATTCCTGGTGGCATCCACAGGTGCCCGTAGCGTTGCCTGAGTGTCGATCGAAGGCCGAAGGCTGTGAGTGTGCGGCTGAGGCCTAACCTAAAAGAGTGGAAGGTTTGACTCTACAAATCGGTGAGAAGTCCAACACCAAGAGAAATTAAATATCCACCCTCACAAACACAAGATCGGCTAGCCGAAAATACCTTTGAAAAGTTCAAATCTAGGCAAATATTCACTGTCGAACAATTCTCTGCATTCATGTTGCCAGTCAACCTTTTGAAAAGTGTACTTTCACTACGATAATCATTTGCGATTGGCCTCCTGATCCCCGGCCGATGTTATCAATTTGAAAGCTGATGTTTTATTTGTCAGTGTTGGACTTCTCGTTGATTTGTAGGGTCAAACCTGCCATCCTCATACTGTAACTACCACCTATGTTCGGCCTCTCATAAGTCAACTTTACCTATTTGAGATTTAGCATTCAGGAACAAGTTTTCGAATGAATTCTAATTGTATCCGACAAATGCTGTAATATTCCATTGCTATTATTAAAGGTAGTATGGGCCTTGAAAGTGAAAGACTTAAATTTTTGCTTGAACTTTCCTTAATGAATCTTTCAACCATTCTCTTTCCAAATCAGGAATAAAAATCGGGGGGTACGAATTTTAGTACTAGAGAAACAAATACCGTAGGATTTACTGAGAATTCAAAATTGCCGCATCCCTGTGTTAACTCTATGGAGAAAAATATTTTTTTCGAATTGCGAAAAACCAAGTCGGTCAAAAGTTTTATTTCACAAAGAGCTTTAAACTGAAACCCCACAAGTGGTATATCAGCAAGGAATTGTAAAAGTTTGAGAGTCAGAATATCTGTCCCCGAGGCGCGTTCTACCTTAAAACGACTTAAACAGTACGAGTCAGTGCTAAAATCTGTGGACTGATACAAACAGGGTTTGTTTTATTGACCGCATAGGAATAACTATAAACTCAAGATACAGAACGGTGAAACTGTTCAAGCTATGACGCAAATCATGATCAAGGAACGTCGCGTTTGAATTCACCATAAATCAACTGACACTTGACAGCGCAAAGGATCACGGTCAGAGTTCACAGTCACGAAAGAATGAATCATGGCAGAGTAAAGAGCCGGTCACCCGTATCGTATAATAGTTTGATTAAACTTCACAGTAAACGGAACATTGGCTAATGAAGAGACTTCAGCGGTTCTGAATTCCCTTGATAAAAAATGAAAAACCGCTCGCCTGTCACTTCCCTCGTTAATCTTTGAATCAGAATGACTTTGTCAATGTTGGCGTTGTAATGTAAAGCCACTCTCGACCTACTTATGACGTGGTGGTCGCCAGCACACAGATGAAATGAAAAGAAACTTGACACAAAGCAATTGAATGACAGATTCAATCACTGTAGCTGTATAGTTTGGATACGTCTTATAGAACTCGAATTTTTGTTTGTTTATAATCTTTTATTCCCAAAGTGGTATTATTCAAACCAAAGCACAGAGGAAAATTACTTATGTCATTTTTAACGTTCTTTTAACTACTATGATCAAACTTTGAAGACGACGCGTCAAAGACGTGGTGCTGAATCGAATGACGTTTATGAAGAAAGGAAAATTGTGTGAAGATATTGTACGAAAATCGAAGAAAACATGGTTTAGTCAAACCAGACACAGTTTATAACAAGAACAAGGGCAAACCAGCAATAATAGACAATAATAAACATCATCATCATCATCATCATCATCATCATCATCATCATCATCATCATCATCATCATTATCACCACCACCACCACCACCACCACCATCATCATCATCATCATCATCATCATCATCATCGTCATCATCATCAACATCATCATCATCATCATCATCATCAACAACAACTTGGCTGAACAACGCCAATGATAGACAGCATCTTGCTATGTTTGTATCAAGAAGTAGTCTTCTTGGCAAACCGAGTTTGTGAGCCCGGTCGCGGGTTGCTTTTCAGCTTATACGTTTCTGTATCATTTATCAAAATATTCGGAGCTAAATTTCTGGCAGTCGATATAGTTGAAGTTCATTTGCGATGGAAAGAGGGGTACGATTAATATCGCTGAAAATGATAACAACGGGTATAATGTATTTCTCTCAATAGCTTTCGTGGAAACTCGTTGCTATGACTACCATCTTGCTCTTTCAATTTGACATTGTTCCTAAACACGTTTATAATGGAATTGAATATTTCTATGGCGACGAAGACGGTAAGTGTGAACTTTTAGTAAAGGGATCAGCGATTTCGGTTCAGACGCCAGAGTACAGATAGTCATCGGTGTTACACGCAATCTGCCGCAGCATCTCTCGTTCCCGCGTCACATTTGCTTTATTCAGTGATTAGGCAAGGATGGGATGAGAACGATGAGGATTTGAATACTTCCCCGGCACTCTGAGAACGAGCACCGTTGAGACTACTCGACTAACTCGTTAACATTTCCCCCTTGTCAGGGTAGTCAGACAAAGGTGTGTTTTGAATTATCATTGCATCTTGAAAGAAGAAAATCGATTTAAAGGGCCAGTAATGCTAACTTTTGATGATTTTTTTCATTATTTTTATTTTGTATGTCAATTGCAAGTTCTTATTCTACTCCGAAAAGAACGCTGAAACACCCACTATTTGTCTTGTCAACATAGCGTCTATAGGTGTAAAATGCACTGTTATTGTTTACAGTTGAATTTTGGTCCGGATCAGAATTCACTTGTCAACAAAAACAACGTACCTTTGCACATGTACAGGCTCAGTTGACAAGCTGAATATTGTGTATCTACTCAAGGAGTATAGAACAAGAAATTACGGTTGACATTAAAAACAAAAATTATTAGTGGAAAATTAATCAAAATTACTGGCCCCTTAATTGCTGACTCATGTATACTATACAAGGCAAGAAATCATAAGATGGTAGTTTCTCTCATTGAGTTCAGTATTCATATGATGGTACAAGAAAGTCTTAATCTTAATTACGAAAATTCTGGGACAGTAAAGGAAAAGCAAAACAAAAAATACCCCCAAAACAAATGTCATAGTTTTCACTCCACTGACCTGCAATCGGTTTAAATCAACATTGGCAGCGGATCACCGCAATCATTCTCGGGAAGGCTGGTTTATTTCAACACGAGCAAATCTGTGAAATATCAGCAGTTAATGGCCGTGGTTAATAGGCGTCCAATATCTTGGGGCGGTAGCACCAGCAATGTAAATCAACACTTGAGGCACTGCAATATGTAGAAAGCTAAGCCATGTTTGCTCTGGGTTTCTCACTACAGCGATGGTATCTACACCTTAGCGTCAAATTGCCGAGAAACCCGAAAATTAAACCGCCCAGCGATTTTTGAAATAGCCTCATTCTGTCATGAAAAAAAACATGGAGTGATTGCGCTCACCTTTATTGCGCAGACGTTTAAAAAGTTATCGATGTGTTGGAAGGGCATTTGATGCGATTGTTGCCGGGACAACAACCGAAATAGTGCATCGGATCGCAATGTGTGGCTGTCGATGAGACAGATGGTTGGGACGATTGCTGGGATACGCCGCTTTTAGATCATGTCATGATACAACAAATTGATGCCAAAACGATTCGAACATGACCTTGCAACAAAATATAACACAGATTTAATTATAGTAAGGCTGCCCATGACATCATTACGAATATGTAACCCGCTCAGGGCTACTTGTCTGATGACAACTTCGAGTTTGATCAAACCATCATAGGTAAGGAATACGAATGATAAAATTAACAAATTCTGACTACGCGTGACAAAGTTCGTTCGTGGTCTGAAATAAGGCGAGTCAACATGACCTGACCATCACGGTCGACTTCTCAAACATGACCAGACCACCAAGGAGGAAAAAATTCAAAATTGATCTGATCGCATGGCAAGGAGATAGCAAAAAAAAACCTAGAGTCAACAATGACATGCCACTGATACTGAAATCTAGCAAACTTGTAAGTTGAAAGTTGAAAATTCTGTTGGCTCATATTACATTTCTTAAAACTGCCAGACGATTATATGAATCGAAATGTCTACAGTATCGGTTATAGAATTGCAGTCAACAGATCGATGTCTTGCAGCTGCAGCTGGTTATCCAAAAATCTCAAATTTGTTGCGTTGGCAAGATTTCTCCGATAGCGCTGCAACTGACACATTTGTGATGTCACTTGCGCAAGATTTGACTCCATTGACGTTAACGATTTAATTCAACCGAATAACGTTCTATCTCGTCACTGAGACTCATCTTAACATTCTACGTCATACGTCAAGTGTTCGCTCACATTTGCTCTTCCTTGATGACAAGGTTCAAGTTATGTTCACTGCACGAACAATTATATTGCCTCTTTTTAATTTCTCATTAGTCTTCAGCTGTTGGCGTCTATACCAGGAGTAAACTGCAAAACCTAAATTTTCATTTATCCAGCAAGCCAATTTTTGAATTCTTCGCCCACTTTCGTAAGGCGCCCTCTTTGAGAATCACCTGCAGTCGGTGGTTTATCAGACTTACGAAGTCCACATCACGCATATGCAGAAAACGGATAGAAATGTACTGTAAACCACTTATTAAATGGTGTATAAATATTGGCAAACTCAAGGCTGAATAGCCATATGCAAATAAGCAACACTGACACTTCGCCATTTATGCCGCTTCAGATAACAGAAATCAGCTTAGGTGGGTACAAAGATGTGGATATTGACGCTAACTGCGGCACCAATGAAATACAACAAGTAGGTGTTTCATCAGCCTTGGAGAGCAATGCAGTCAGGATGTTGTACATGGCGTAATCAAGATGTCAGCGCCGTCTGGCACAAAGTCAGTGTCAGGTTATTTGCATATCGCTGACATGCATGCATTCGCTTCTCTTGCTGTCCAAAACATCGCCACACCCTCGGCTTCGCATCACGTTTCTCGGCAACTGAAGTTTGTGTATCATTGTGTAATACGCATCCTGCTTTTTAAGGAGTTATACTAAAACAAACAGTCGGTTTGAACTAGTTTAAAACTTACTTTGCAAAATGTCCAGACATTCACCAAATGGTTATGCATACCGATTATTCAACTTATCATTTCTTATGGATATTCTCAAACTCCCTAAATCCGAATACACAGTTTTATTTGAATGAACGCATACGCACAGCAAGCAGGTACCATAGTACATGTTTTACTTGTGTGCAGAATACGTTGCGTTGTCTTAGCACCTGGAGGCTTACCGTCATATACGATACACCTGTGTGTTTTGGAAATTAGCACTCACCCTACACCTTGCAGCTTAACCCTTACACTAAAGCGCCATCCTACAGCTCCACCCTAAACCCTACAGTTCCACCCTACACCCTACAGCTTCACCTTACGCCCCACAGCTCCACCCTACACCCTACAGCTTCACCCTACACCCTACAGCTCCACCCTCAAACCAACAGTTCCACCCTACAGCTTCACCTTACGCCCTACAGCTCCACCCTAATCCGAACAGTTCCACCCTACACCCTACAGCTCCACCTTACACCCTAAAGCGCCACCCTATTACCCTACCAGTACAGTTCCACCTTACAGCTTCACCCTACACCCTAGAGCATCACCCTACACCATAAAGCTTCACCTTACGCCCTATAGCATCACCCTAAACCCTACAGCTTCACCCTATACAGCTTCATTTTATACCCTACATCTCCTTTCTACAGCTTCATTTTATACCCTACACCCCAGTTTTACGGATTCGTTACACCAAAATGTCGTCATAAACGTATTCGTTCTTCATGGCTACTGTTATGACATTTACATACCCCATCCTGAGCAAAATTTAAACAAGTTGTGTTACTCTTTGTTTATTAACTGACATAATCGAACAGTGCTGCTCCCATGAAAACTTCTATCATGGTTATTGATCGTATCCCATCACGTGATGGGATACACTATCCACTGATGGTTTACATGACATGGTCGTTCGCATACAATACTGGCATGTCATCTCTGTTTCCGGATATTGTAATGTAGGTTATATCATAGACTCTAGAAGGAGCTATGGTTCTGCATATGTGCTCCGTCTACTGTGTTGTCTACACGACGTTTTCGAAGTTTTGGACGACGTTTTCGTCAGGAAGCCTGTGTGAAACCCTGGTAAAGTTTGCTGAGGTTCCTCTAGGGATACAGGATCTAAATTCTCATGCTTAGTCAGAGGGAGTGCGTCAGAAACAAGACATGCACTTCTTCGAAGTGTTTTGGTAACGCCTACTTGTCGAACCCTTGCTTCCATTTATACTGCTATCGTTAGTTTTAAGGAGTATTACTTGAAAGGGCCCTTGGATGGGATCTCCTTGGAGGCAGCTTTTCTTTGATAAAGCACTCCCCGATAACATAATACGAGGTTGTTAACCCAGCGCCAAAGCTGGACAACTTACTTTTGATTACTCTTATCAGTCTCATCTCGAACGCATTTACCATGATTTCCGAAAGAAATACCGCGTGTTCAAAAAGGTAACATTTTAGTCTATATTATTCCGGATGAATTTTCATTTTGCCAATAAAAATCCCAAACGGGATTGGAATCTTGAACTGTGACTGATTTTGTACCAAGGAGGAATTAAAAGTTGATGCCTACCCCGTGTTAAAAATAACTTACAGTAATTCCAGTCAAATTCATTAAGAAAGGTATCGGAGTCACATCAAATTAACATATTAACATATTTTTGTGTAAACAAATCGCATTTTGGTGACGACCGTTTCAGAGCACGTAGACATATTCTCCCGCCTTTTTTCTGCCTTGCTGTCTCTATATAATTTTCTACAGACGGCTTGTCAAATGATATCTACGTTAAAATTCGAACAAAATCTGGCTCTTGGAGTAAATTGCACAACACAGGGAGTTTGCAAATATTGAATTGATGAGCTTGTACACGCAGATATGCATCAGATGTTGCCACTGGGTACAAAGGTGAAAGATGCGAACTGAGGCGGTTCGACTGACCAATGGCGGTTAACGAGAGGGCATGCCACCATGATTACAGTATTGTGTTTGCTCTCACGTTGATGGATCGTATCTTCAGAGATACATGTACCGGGTTTGCTATCTAGTTGACTGTGGTTTACATGCATTGACTAAATATTTGAGGTTATTTCATAAATATTGATTCGAACCACGAAATTAAATCATGTGTCATAATGATCGTGCGATTTTCTGTGTGAATCAGTTGTATGAGTTGTATGAGACTGTCTCGACTCAACCGTGTTCCATATTGTTGGTATAACTTATTATTTTGTCCTCAGTTCATGTATAATAGATGGCAATCTAATGTGAGACTTCTAAACCGACGGGGTAGAAAATTTTGCTCTCATCCGCTTCTACGCTTGAAGAACCCGCCACTGATCGTGACGTGATTTAATATTCAGTCCAAAGAAGCATTCGCTAAATCATTCATATGAACTGTTTTGTTCTCTGTGCCGACAGTGTAGGACGTGTTCAATAGTGACAATACACTTTCTTCACTTGGTCTAAGTTCAACTCCACCAGTTGGAGAAAATTACGACAAATGGGACAGACGTGCGTACCTCTTTACGGCTGCTCTACTTTTTCGTCCGCGGAAAAGGTCTCGCAACGTACATCGGCCGTGATTTCTCTTTCTAGTTCTTTGTACAAGTAAGTCGTTTACCCCAGAGGCAATTGCAATTTGTAGTTTAGCGCATACAATTACGGAGTTGCAAGGAGGTCAGGTTTGAATCAGCAGGAAGGCTGTGTCTCCTCGGTACGGCTAAAGAGATCACGTCTGCTGTTTTGCATGCAGAATGAAGTATCCCATGGTTCCGCTGATGCCATGACAAATGTGGGTCAAACTGCCTAAGTAGGTTACGCACAAATGCAAGTTTAAAGACTAGGCAGGGATGGTGTTAGCTTTAAATGCGCACACATGTGTGTTATAAAAGTAAAATCAATCGTAATTAATAAAATGGCATCTATTGGCTCAAATAGACCGAGAAAATTATCGAGTATTTTCAATTATATCAAACAAAATTTTATGAATATGTTTTTGGTCATGATTCTTTCCAAAAATGGGGCGGCGACACGCGATTGTTAAAGTTTTTGTCACATCCATGTCTTTCTCAATTTGAACAGTGTCCATCTCGTCTTTCTTCCCATTGTGTACCAGTAACATGTGACTGAACTCAGTGTCCTTTTGCCTTAATGCCAGTCAGTCTTGTGTGTCTACTACGCTTTGCGGATTAGGCAGACTCGAAAGAGGTAGTTCGTATAAAACACGACATCTTACTACTTCAATACTTTATTTTCATCTTTGCTCCAGAGAAACAGTCAAAATGGGTCGACATGAAGGCTTACAAGAGAAGCGCACGCTGATCAGAAACATAGACCCGAGAGTTTTATAACAGAAGCAACTCTTTCTTCGCCGTAGTGTTGTTAATAGGGGATAGAGGGCGCCATTTCCTCAGAATGACTACTCCAAAGTAGTCAGTGGTTTTATGATTGAACAGATTTAAGACTGTTGTTTAAACGACTGGATGAACGGATAAGCTGTGATTGAAAAGCGCACTGCTGCTTTTCTACTTCATATACTATTTTCCAAAGTAGGCGTTAGCAACTGATTTTGATGCATGACGTATTTCATCTTGTTCGCCATAAGCAGCAAGGGGCTTGGATAATTTCCGCTGCTGGATCCCCGTACAGCAATTCCGAATACATGATATACTCATCATAATCACTTCCTGAAGACTGTTTTTACTTAAACTATAATGATAGACTTTTACCTTCTACAGCAGCCAAGATGCAAAGTACTTTGATTAGAAATAGACATACATACATACATACATACATACATACATACATACATACATACATACATACATACATACATACATACATACATACATACATACATACATACATACATACATACATACATACATACATACATACATACATACATACATACATACATACATACATACATACATACATACATACATACATACATACATAGCTTTGCCATTCATTGTATGATTGTTAAACCACAGACAGTAGAGCGTTCGCCTTACTGTCTATGGTCAAATGTACAAAATCAGCGATGTCTACGTGGAAATAAATGTATTTAATGTGGAATAGAGGGCGCTAGAACCTCCGTATCTCATTGAAGTTGGGATCCAATGTGTCGGTCATAACCTATTGATGTGTGAGACCTGTATTAGTATATGACAAATCGACCGTCAGAGTGCTACTTCATACATTATATATGAAAAATTATACTATCAATAGATGTCGTTATAAGTACGCATGCGTTAATATGACTTCATTGTAATTTTTTGCGAAAATGGAAAGCAGTCAGCTCGTTCGTCTCCCCTAAAACTTATAAACATTCAAGTAATTTTATTTTTCTACGTAGAGTTAACATAGGGATGGCGGCCATTTTGTTTTTAAATATCCGTAAATCTTGGGTTATTTGTTTCTGTAGTACCAAGATTTGCACGGTCGCCCTGATTTTTATTCTTGATTTGGAAAAAGAATGGTTGAAAGTTTGAGCAAAAGTTTAAGTCTTTCACTTTGGAGGCGCATACCGTACTACCTTAAAGTATGAAAATCAAAAATTAAAATTGCTAAAACGGGAATTCACGGGGATTTTCGGTTGCCCACTTAATGTTGTATACTTCTTCATATTAAGCAGTTGTTCATCATTCTATTAAACAAGAAATAATCAATTTATACAAAAATTATAAGAATGTTGGCTGGGAAATATGATTTTTTACTATATATAAAATAAAAACCAAACTGTTGAAATACTTGAAGTATTTAAGTTTTTGCCGTTTCAATGTAAGAAGCAGTATGGTTGGCCTATGTATCATGAGCGATGAAATAAAGGGAATTGGTTTCCATAAAAAATACAATGGTTTATGAAATCAACTCTGTTGCTGATTTATGAAATCATTGAAGTTTTTAATTAAATTCAATATATAGAGCATTTGAGACCCAAAGTTATCAACCTAAATGACTTACAAAATCCGGAGAGACTTTTTAATATCTGAACAGCTCATAACCAGAAAAATAGTTTTATGACCTGTTCCTTTTTGCTCATTTTTCTTTCTACTTCTTTATTTTTCAATTATTCAAAAAAAGAAAGAAAATGATTGATAAAAATTTACTGAGTGGCTCGATCACTCTAAAACGAACATCGCACGTGCAAGTATGATTGCGTACGTACGTACGTGCGTGTGTGTTTGTTGTGCGTGCGTTCGTGCACACATAAATGCATTCATCCTAATATTGCTTCTAAAACATGGGACCGTTAAAGGGGGTGGTCGTCGGAACTCTGCTCAAAGGTTGCCAGGGATCCCTACGACCGATGTAAATACTGTATCTAGGGTACGTTGGCGATGGATGAAAGTTGAAACATGCTTGTTAACAATGAATATCGTAAACTTTATATGTTGCAGCTATGTTGAAGTGATGCAAATAGATATCATGCATGAAATACATTGTTTATAAACAAGAAAGTCGCACTAGCGCAGTTCCGACGACCACCCCCCTTTAATGTGTTGATCGCAAGGTGCAAAGTTACATTTCCTTAAAATATCTGACGCGAATTACAGGTTCTGCGACTTCAAATCAAACGGATGTGTATTTAGAGCGCAAGAGAGTCTAATATAGAAGGTGGAAATACGCCAGGAAATATCAATATCTCGAGGCTATAATTGGAGAATGTGAAAACGTTTGATATTACCCGTGATCCTGGTGTCATAGTCATGTGATCAAAGCAGCCAATACAGACCGGGAGGCCGAACTGATATTTTGAGGTGAAAAGTAAAACTGTCTTGAACTAGTGGTAGTGTCCGATAGAGTCTGTCCTGAACACTAACATTGCCACTGATTTCACACACTGCCAGTACATTGCAACGTTCACGGTACTCTATAATTCTGATTTCTACGATGCCAACGACAAACGGCCCCGCTCATGGAAACGGAGAAAGTGACGGCATACCATCACTGGTGCTATTTGCTCTTATGGGAGTTATCTGTCTGATCTGTGTCACTGCCATAGCTCTGTTCATTGCGTTCGTGTGCCTGTGGAACAAACGACGCCAAGCAAAGGAGAAAGCTGCTAGCCCGGAGACACCCTTGCAGTCTTCGGAACGCAAAACGACCAATGCGGAAGCCGCAACAGAAAATGAGCAAACCTCAACGCTGAGTAATAACGCCAACGAAGTTTCCAAAGAACCCGTAAACGAGGGAGAAAATACTTCGGAACGAACCGGAGAAAACAAAAAGATTGATGAAGTGGCAAAGGAGAAAGACGGTACCAACTCTGTTGCTGCAACCAATACTGAAGAAGGTGAAAAGAACAATGACGTCAGCGAGCAGGTAGAAAAGGTGGCTGCTAAAGACACAGCCGAGCAAGAAACTGTACCGCCAAAAGAAGGGCAAAGTACAACAGAGGGTCCAGTGGCTGATAATGAAGTAGAAGTCCAGGGAAAAGAAGACAAAAACAACGGCGTGAAGAGTAAAGAAAAGTCAGTGACTTATACAGAAATCAAGACGGAAAACGCAAGCAAATCTTAAGACGTACCTCCTTATGTAGTCTTTTTTAAGGACAGAAAACTTTTTATTAGTTAAAGAGCGACGAAGTGATGATTGCAACGCGAAATCGCTCCATCTAAGTAATTATTAGCCATTTTCATTTGATATTCAGACATAATAGTAATACATCATTTAATCAAATGCGTAAAACTCAATTGGAACAGTTCTGGGAGAAGTACATTGTGACAGGTGTGAAAAAAGTCCAAAAGTTCGCTTTTTCGGAGACTGTTTTCATAATCTTTTATGTATATTTGCATGAAAGTGAGCATTCATAATAATTGAAAATAATTATGGCAGTCGCCGCTCGTTTTCTTCCACATCTCTTCTCAATAGATTAAAATAATATTTCATAATTTTGCAATTATCCAAAACTAGGCCTAATTCTAATAAAACTGGACGTAAACATAGTAGGATATATGGATTAATAATCAAGAATTGGACGTTGAGCGTACTACGCGGAATGATATATCGATATGGCAATGATATTTCATAAATCTGTAATACATGATTGAAATATAACGCCATCTTACTACATATTTTCTCTCTAAGCTTCAGCAAATTTCTGTCTCTATTTTAGCGCACAAAGTATTTTATCAGCGGTAATCTACTTGCAAGATGTTCTAAAAAGGATTCGACAACCTAATTGTAAAAAACTCAAGACCAGATAAAAAATCATATTTTCTTTTTTGATTCATTATTTTTAGGGATTTTCGTTTTTGAAACTTTCATAGGCCGCTGTCACAAAATCATTGGCTAGATAAACCAATTAGGTTTACTTTTCCTCGATTCCTCATACCCGCCCAAGGAAGTAGATCTGTTTTCAAAGATAAACACCCGAAGTTAAATATAAAATTTATGGCAAAGTGATAAACAAGAAATAAAATATAACGGCGCACCAATAGCAGGCGTTCACAGCATTTGACAACTTTCCTAATTCTAAGAATAGAAAATACGTTATGGATATGTATGGCTGTTTAGATGATTATTAATATTGGATATTGTCTCTCACCGTATTCTTCCTATGCATGGTAGTCGTGCAAACTTGTTTTGTTAAGGTTTTATCGATGGAATTCATCGGGCGATCATTCTTCTCTTTATTGTGCCTCGATTTTGACATTCCGACTTTTTTGCCATCACTTGGCAGTTACGAAAGTCCATAACACTGACCTTGCTAGAGGTAAAGGTAACAGCAATAAATATCTGTCGCATGGTAATTTATCATTTAAGTAAATCAAAACATATATATGCAAACGTAATGTAAAAATATAATGTAGCAGATTTGTTAGGTACGGTAGCTGGATAGGGAATAATTATTAAGTACGGTCAAACTGCCCAGAGCCCTACGGCGCTTCCGCCGTTTAATAAAGTGTAAGTTGATACTTATATATGTGGCGATTTAATCTCATTATGACAAATTTACAGTAGAAAGTGTTAGATTCAAATCCCATGTGACATGTTATTTTATGTTGGTTTTGATGGATGTAAAAAAAAAAATATTGTGCGAATTAAAAACGGCTTACTTGCAGTAAATGCAGTTATACGTATTGTTCGTTCATTCGACCGTATTTCCGACGAGCGTGTTCAATGGTCAGATGGACCAATACGAGGTTTGATGCCGCTTTTTAGAAGAAGGAAATGTTAACAATCAAAGTCACATGCATGGACTCTATCAGACGTTCAACATTGGCGAAATTCGCCCCTCATTTTTGATCGCTAGGCCTCGGTTTATAGTCGATATTTCTTCCATGTAGGTCATTGCCAGGAGATTTAAAGACACTGTTATCAATGATTCGATCAATCGCTGACAGTAGGTCAGCGTCATTCGATGCACTACCAATGTTTGTAAATTTTTGGCAAAATATGCAAGCGCTATCATATGATTATGTTCGGAGCAAAACTCACGACATGTCGTACTGTACTCCTAATGAAACCTGCCGACCTTGACCTGACTCTAACCTAATTAAAGTCCCTATACCAGTCAATTGACTTTAACCTCATCCAAAATCTACAACCAACAAGCGCTTTCAAATTTAAACCCTGCTACCACTACAGTTATGGGAAGAATGCTCTTAAAGGACAGACAATTCGGACACTAAAATGTTTATTGTACTTGGTTGGTCTTCTACAGGTCTTTTTTTCTTTTGAAGTTTGCTCTGAAAAATACGTTTCACCGGCTTGTTTTTATGAAAATCTCAAAATTTATTTTCCTCCATGGGGTCATAGTGGCAGCGATCATTTTGATCAGAAATTTCAATTTCAAGCATTTATCTAGCACATGTACACGCATTGCATGATAATGACTCCTGCCTTTTGCAATCTGTAATGTTTAAACTTTCTTTGAGGAAAGTTTGAGCAAAAATTTCAAGGCGTGTATACTCATACGCCCTAGTGCACGGTATTGTAACTCAAACTAGATCTCATAGGTGATGAAGAACAAGATTGTCTTTAACAAGATCAAATTTATGGTACAAATTCGACACTTGACAACATTCAGCAGAGACTACAGTGTTCCTAATAAGCGAACGAAAAATCTCCACTGATCATAAGTTTAACTAGATTGTCTGAGGAGATGTGGAATGCAACACGAATCAACAATGAATATCCTGATATCAGACATACTTGAACAATTATGATTTAGCGATGCGAAGATCACTCGTTTCTTGAACGACTTTCCGATAATGAATTACCGTCAAATGTGATTAAACCAACATGTGTATACATTGGTCCAATCACAGCCACAAACCCAAATACGTCATCATCAGAGTGGTATTAGGTATGAACCACTTTCTTGTTACTATGTATGTCACCTCAACGATACGGCGAAACTGACTTTGGATCGAAGACGCCGACGAGAGATGCCTAGCAAAATAAAAAAAAGTAATTTATGGCCACGGTATGATGAAAGTAGTTCACCTATTTGAACTTGAATGATGACGGATGTAATGTTTATAACTAAATCTTGCAGGGAAATAGAGAGTATTCGTGCGTGTGGGTAAAGTTCTAAATGTCTTGTCATTCGGAGTGTTACACTGAGAGTTCTCCTTATACCCATAGTACATGAAAGTATATAAATGTTGCCTCGCACAATCCGCATAAAATTGAATGACATGTCGAAGCTAAAACTGAACTATTCACACCTGGTGTAATGGTTGTTCTGTGTATTGATGAGTAGCGCAGAGAAAGGCAAACGGTGATTTCTTGTTGATTTCCCGAGGCTGCACAAACAATTCGGTGAGGTGAAAAATATATCCCGATGGCTACGCCCTGTCAGAAACGGAAACTTCTGGGAGAGTACCTGCACCACAATGCTTAGGTCAAAGGTCGTACATATATCAGATGAACAGAAAACACGATTTATCGTTCCGCTTCTTCCGGGGACTTCTAAACAAATATTTCCTGGTTCTTATCTCATTTTTGCAGTCGAGTCTTTTGCCGCCTGAACTTAGTTCACATGTCGTCTGTCTAGCATGTATGACTGTCTATTTATAAACATACTTGTTCGAGATTCGGGGCTGCTGAGATGCAGACTCTTTGTATTTAATTTTATTTGATATTATGGTATTGCAATTAGCCTTCAGCAAAATTTATTGCATGACTGAAAACTTCTTGTCAACTTGAATGAAACACATTTCAAGAGACATTTTATTTCCCTTACTCAAGGCAGTCTTCGCGCCATTGAATAGGTACATTTTCCAAATGACCCAGATTTAAAGGAGACTTTAAACCATTCTCTTTTATAAAAGAATAGAAATCAAGGACTGTCTTGCAAAGTTCAGGACAGGGATTATTAAATGCTTACTATGTTTGAAATTCAACACGGCCGCTCTACCCAGTTTTATCAGAGGGGGAATTGTGTTTAACTTTCACAAAACAAGACGAAGAAAACTTCATTTACTCCCCAGGCTTGCATTTTCTCCGCTAGGATGGTTTGAAACTGTGCAAAAAAAGTTCTACTAAAAGTACGACCATAAAACGTTTATCGAACATCGGAGACGAATGCATCACTCAGAATATAACAACCAAATAATTTTCGAGTTTCAACTCAAATATGACTGTTGCAAGTATACGCGTAAGCGCCTTTAATTTAATCAATCAAAGCCATCACCAAGGATTGATCCATATTTTAAAGGCAATCCAATATACCGGGAATCCAAAATATCTCTCCAAGAAAGATTGGATGGTATAAATTGTTTGGCAATTTACAAAAAAGGATAGAGCTACATAGTAGCGTTTTAAGAGTAATTTTGGAACTCAAAACTGAAATACAATTCGGAGGAACATAAGAGATAAGTGTAATCAAGGTGAATATACATGATATTAATCAAATAATGGCGTTTGTACGAATAGCATGGATTATAATTACATGACACAGAACATTAAATGCAAATTAAAGGAGTTTTCTTCAGGGCCTCCTATCTATGAACTCTTTCCTCAATAAGCCTAACCCTAATGTTACTGTGATTAATACTAAATAACGTTGTTGTCCATAGCAGTCTTCACTTTTCCACTATGAATAATAATCTATCAAAAAACCCAGAGTAGTTTTTATGGCAATATTAATAATCATAGGCATGTTGGCGATGAAACTTACATTCGGTTGATTTCGACGCAGGTAGACAAATTCTGTATTCCGAATCGATTTCATGGCAAACGATATTCGAAAGAGAATAAGACGCATACATTACGTTCTGGCAATTTGCATGATATTACTGAACCAGCATGTCGTGTCTTCGACAGGTTTAAACTTCTATATCTTTCGATGAAAGATATTTTTCAACCACTGACTTAATATCGCTTGCAACGTAAAAAGGTAAGGGAACCGTCATTATTTTTGATCGGGGTAGTCGAGGGGGCAGTTATAGGA
Organism: Ptychodera flava; assembly: GCF_041260155.1. NCBI lineage: Eukaryota > Metazoa > Hemichordata > Enteropneusta > Ptychoderidae > Ptychodera > Ptychodera flava. The sequence continues at coordinate 22,992,668 of NC_091937.1, read as the reverse complement.
ATTAGATGGTCACTCAAAAATGATTAACCGATAGGGGAGGGGTTACAAAAAAAAGCGATAATAAACAGACTGGCAAACAAAAATTATCGGATCTAATAAGTGTTCTAGTATCACAAATGGCGTTATCTTTATTTCAAAGTTTGCAGTTTCTGTATGGAGAGGGGAAGACTAAACCCAAAATTAGTCACTGCTTCACAGCTGCCTGTACGACGAACGTACATATTTAATAATGCGTTGACGACCAAAACCGCATCCAGCTATAGTCCCTGTATTCTCAATCAGTAATATGTTTGTCTTGTAGCATCTCACCGCTAGAGGGACACTTGGAAAGTTTGAATTTTTGATATAGATTCGATGTTTATAACCACTAATACATTGAATGTATAAATGTATGATTGATGCACAGCTTAAATGTTTTGGTTGGCTAGTGGAGACCATATGAGATTTATTGTTACAGACAAAATAAATGATTCCATTCAAACATTACGAGGGGACTACTCCTCTTGGCCCTACCCCTGTCCTGGTCATTACTTCAAAGCTGTCTGCTCATAAAAAAACACGAATATATATTTTCTTGTTAGTAAACACTTTAATTTCCGTCAAAGCTGCCCTATTACGTTTAGTAGAGACATGAGGAGTTTATTCTCTAGCAGTCTCAGTAAACAAACTACACATATATCATTTCTGTAATGTTATATAAAAAGAATCTGATAACGTATCTGAGATTTCACCGCAGCTCAATTCATGCGAGAACAGCGACCTCAAGGTCATCATGAGAAAAGTTGCTGGTATTGTTTGTCTCATCTGCGCGAGATTTAAAAAATAGCACTAAATCGCTAGATATCTGCTATTTGAGGCTGCCTTTGGTGGGCAAAACAGTTGGTCGGAAGAGACCCTAAAGAAGGTGTTCATTTGTATCAAATATTTGGAAAATCTCATACAACCTCCAGCAGCCACTATCGGCGTGTGTCATACGAAAGCTTAGTCTGGTTCCCTGACCTATTTCTACCGCTGGCTGCGCTGCTAACGAAAATAGGGTCAGGTACGGGCTATTGCAAGAATGGCTATCATTGGTCAATAGTAAGAGTGCAGTGATGGGCCGTTTCGTCTGTCATGGCAACAAAATGGCACAGAAATAAACGAAACGTCGTTCAATACTATGGATGCTGAAATAACCCATAGATGGAAACTCACAGCTGGGGATAACGGTGTAAATATCACATGTATATTGGAAGGTCAGGCTATACTGAATCAACGGCAGTGTGTCATCGGTCCACTGGTTGTTCAGGGTCCATTTGATTAAAAGAATGTATGGGTAAATATATATGGCACAGTATTGGTGTCACTGCCAGAATTATTGCTTTTCTCGCCGCAAAAAAAATTGTTCGGGTAACATTGTCTAAAAAGCGAAAGCTGAAGGCTCCCCAAGCGAGAAATTTGGACACACCGGACACCAATATACCGCATGCAACTCCTTGGGTCCACGAGGGCGAAAGACCGGTAAGTGAGGACAGTGGGACTCATTTGGATGCTGATGCAGTCACACTAGAGGGCGCAAGCTCTGTGCATGTTAAGCATTGTTATGCAAATTATCATTTGTATTGTAACGATATGTATTCAGGCTATACTATGAAACTACCAGTGAAAAGGGAAAGTGCCCTGACTATCTGTTTTCTGAAGGCTATGAATATACTTATTGTGATGAGAGACAAACTGATGAGAACTACCAAGGTTGGATGAATCCGTGTTTAAATGTGTATACTTCACCTAACCTGTGACCTTCCTTAGAAAATGTTCCATGGTATTGAGTAAAAAAAACACATTTAGAAGGAATAGATAATTTTGATAATCATATTTAAATAATATAAAAAGAGTTTGATGTATATGAAATTTCACCGCAGCACAGTTCATGCATGAACAGCGACCTCAAGGTCGTCATGAGAAAAGTTGCTGATATATTTAGTCTCATCTGCGCGAGATTTAAAAAATTAGCACTACAATGCTAGACTGCCTTTTGGTGGGCAAAACAGTTGATCGGAAGAGCCCCTAAAGAAGGTGTTCATTTGTATCAAATATTTGGAAACTCTCATACAACCTCCAGCAGCTACGGTGTCATATCTTTCACTGCTTTGCCGGACGCTAGTTTCTCATTCCTGGTGAAATTGCGCCCTCAAAGGGTTTGTCTCTTGTTTTACACAAACATGATAATGTGACGTTTATCACTTGGAAAGTCACCATCTCATGTAAGACAGTCTCCTTCCTCTCCACATATTGTGATCAATTTTTTTGTTGGTATTATGAGTTTTTTAAAATTGGTGGAGGTTTTAAATTCACGCGTAACGGTAGTTTGCGCCTCAAAAGTGAAAGACTTGAACGCATGCTCAAAATTTCCTCAGTGGATTTAGTTCGTCAAGTTGTTCGCGGTCGCTGTGGTATGGTTGTTATTTGACTTCGATGTGTTATACATTCAATTTTTGACTTCTGTTTAACTATATCAGAACTCAAATAGTACTTGTCAACAATACAATGCATCAAGTTGGTTTGTCTCGGCATTTTCGCGGGCGTGTGCCGTGTCATATCACTTTAAGCTTATTTCTTATTTAGCGGATTAGATATTTAAATATCTCAATGCGCTGGACATTTAAAGAAAAGAAAGAGTGAAAATGACTTCAGTAATATCAAAATGTTCAATAAAAGCAACAGCTTTTCAAGTAAAGCTCAAGAAATGGTTGGAATAGATCAACAAATAAAACTCAGGTATAAAAAGACTTAAATGACTGAAATGCACTACGTTGTAACGGTAAACAATTCCACAATTCCACAAACGAGGCGCACAAATTCACAACGCTCTATCTCCATAGTAAGTTGTGCGACCAATGGATTAATGTAACTTAATTTCCTCATTTGAAAATAAAAGCAACTCGTACTACGTCTAATCAAGAGCCCATCACGGTAAGATGGTATTCTAGTATGACTACAGAGAACTTTGAAAGTAATACAAAGAATTTTAAATTGGATACGTTGTTGAACAGGGAGTCAATGAAGGTGACGAAGAATGGTAACAAGTCGAGCTGTCGCATTTTGAATTGTTTGCAGTGTGCGTATTTCAAATGAAGGGAGGCCGAAAAGTAAAATTGTTGCAATAATCCGGGCGAGATGTAATAAAAGCATGGATGAGTTTCTCAGTTGAAGGCTGATCAAGTACACCACGGATTTTACCAATCTTACAAAGAGCATGAGAGGCCGATTTACAAACATTGACAACATGTGCTGACATATTGCCACTAGAATCCATCATGTCACCACGATTGCGAACAGTGTCAGATGGGTTAACAATGACATCATTCATCTTTTCTCATATCACAACGAGGAACCGGACCTACACCTGTAAATTTAGAAGAAAAATGAACGACTTCGGTTTTACCATCATTTAGAGCGAGCATATTGTCTCACATCCATCCCCTGATTTTATGAACACAAAGCTCAATTGAAGTTGTCGGAACTCGATCTGCCTCGCAAGTTATATACGGTTGCTCGGGTGACCACGTGATGTTCTAGCAATTGGTCAGTGTGCAGCTCAATACGTCCACCCACTATATTAGTTTTCACCCTTTTCATTAATTTTATTTGCTGTAATCTTCAATGCTCAGGACCCACAAATCAGGCGCATTTTTTCTTGCATGTTTACTTCTGTTGTTCTTTCTAATGTTTAAATATTATTGAATGTTTTGGCTAATCGTCCAATTGAAGTATTTACCAAGTGAACAGATATAAATTGCAACACAAAAAAGCTTATTGATATTGTCCCGCGTTTTCTGATTGACAGGAAAAGGTGGGAAAATGCTAGTACATGTAAACACTGTATAGCACCGACAGTGCAGGGAGTGCGTGTTGCATATGCAACTGTGGTAGATTTTGACTTTTATGTAAATGTTCATAGAGCTCAATGTTACAAATAACACGCAAGGGTATTTTTTCACAGATAAAAGACATTTATGATAATCCCATTTTGAATATGTCGATTTCCCCAAGCGAGGTGTTATATTCATAGCCAAACACTCAAGCGTACCGTTTATAGCCTCATTGCAATATGATAAGAGTTGGACACAAGTAAGCAAGGTCGAACTCCAAACTACTTGTTGAGGTTGGTGGTAAATTATGTGAGGTCAGGGAGCCCCATCACTCACTCATTCATATACACAAGCAAGCAAACGTTACGGCTTATACAACTTCCTTGTCAAACAACATGATTGTCTTAAGGTCGCAGTCTCGTGAACTATGGTGTTCGGGCATAGTGGTGTCCGTTTAACTCACTGGAGTACACAGCTTATATAGAGTGGAGTTAGAATGGCTCGGTATTTGCGCAGCTGTAATTTGATGTATCGGAAATGACGAAGGGCAGGGAAGGGCCACTCCCACACAGATTGTCAAAACATGCGGTGAAAACGATCTGTCAACACAGAAAATAGAATTCCAAGATCGACCTAGGTCATTGCTTCTGACTTAAAACAGCTATGAAAACAATACTTCAATACTTCACTGATTATACTAACACTTGCTACTTCGATGACATTGATTCTTCTTAAATATACTGTAGGGACAAATATAACTCTTCTTATAAATATTCTTATAATATATATTCTCTCTCTCTCTCTCTCTCTCTCTCTCTCTCTCTCTCTCTCTCTGCAATTCATAAGCAATATGTGTCTCCCTTTGGGTCGGAATACTTGTTTCACATGCCTATCGACTTTGAACATACTTCAAAGCCTTGTACGGTAGGTTGACAGATTTTGATGTGAGACGATTTATTCTTCTTATATTCATTATTTTCCATTACAAAACTATTACAAAGTGCACATTTTGTTGGAAAAGATTACTCTAAAAGTTAATGTATATGAACATATCATAGCATTTATAGCACTTTGGTCATACACCCTGTTTTAATGTTCTCATAAAAATCAGGAAGTGACTCTCAATGTTGCAAGAAAGTATTAGTTCTTTGTGAAAGATTTCCTGTATACATAATAAACCACAAAAACAATATTTACTATACTAGGGAAAGTAAAAGCTCCTACTTTCGGTGATGATGATTCAATGTCGATTGATCAAGTAGGATACATAGGATGGTAGTATCACTTTTCCGGTTTTTTTATTTAAAATAGTTTTTGCCTGAAAGTCGTCAAAAGCGTAGAACAATCGCAACATTCTATCATAGTTTCATATTTTGTGTTTCAGAAATGAGTAAATACAGTGTCATTTTACCGTTTGAATCGACAGGCGAATTTGCATTCCTGCGATAATTGTGATTTAATTTGACTCGAACTCTGGATAATATTATGAAAATAAAGAACACGAACATTGTCTCTTATCCATTAACATACTGGTCAGGTGTTAAAGAAGCTGCCAGGGGCAAAGTCATGCACATAATCTTTTCCCGACTGGATTGATAAACTCTGGAAAATAGGTGAAATCCTTCTATGATTGAAGATTAAAATTAGCCGAGGGGGCAGGAGGATGAATAAACAACTTGCCTGTCTAGTAGTTCTCACCTTGAGCTTGTACCATTGTGGTGGCAAAACGTCTGCATCAACTTCCTTAGCGCCTGCCATCTTGAAAACATTATTGACCTTGAACTTATGAATGTATTCACCGAGTTTAGGCGTACGCTACATGCTCGGGTGAACTAGCATCAAATTTGTCATTAATCTTAGGATTAAAATCATCGCATATACGTAAGGTCAAAGTAAAAAGGTCACGTTGATCTTGTGACCCGACTTACCCTAATTTACACTACTGAATCTAAAGCCGTTCGTAAACATGGAAGCGACAAAACAACAGCATACGTGACATCAGGCGAAAAATACAAATCCATGGCAATTCAAGTGAGCCAGTGTATATCATACATTGTAGAACGCCACTAACAAGCAACATGACGGCCAGGCAATACATGTACAAAATGTTATCATGGACAGTGCGAAAAAAACTAGGCTCTTGTTTATCACGGGCGGATATTCGGACACATGTCAGGGGAGACCACTTGGTATGTGCGCCAATGTGTTAATGATTTGCAGCACTTCAAATAACCTGATGCTCTTTGTGTAACAAAAAATAATAATCAAATATAGCATCAATTTTAAACACAAACTGTACTCTGAAAAGCCCAGGACACCTACCACAGGTATCACTGTCGGTTGAACAAAAGCCGACATCTGTTTACATGAAATGCTGTCTACTTTTTGCCATTTTCCTAATTATGATCTCATCCTCATTTATGGTAATTAGTACGCCCAAAAGATCACGTGATGGCTGTACAAACAAACTCACAAGGGTGCTTAGTACGCGTATGGAAATACATGTACTTCTATGCGCGTTTGCACACATGGGTTTGTTTGTACCATGATTCTTCGAATTCCGGGTTTAGTCTATTCATCAGGGAAGTATGACATACGAGTTTGGCTCTGTGTTATGGATGAAAACAACAACAAGGTTCACAAATGGTAAACGCTAACATTCATTGTTAATGCTTGAGCTTCGAAAAACGTTGGTCACAGAGTCGCTGATACAGTATCATATTTGTTTTAACATTATCAAATAACCTTCTAAACTAAAACTGCTCCTTTCTGCAAAGTGTAGATATTTTTTCAGTTTTCTTGTTGTTTGCGTTCTAGACTCTCTGCATCTTAACATCCTCAGAGAAAAAGGCCCTGAAATACATGAATGCAAAATGCATATTAAAATTATATGCTTGGAGGTATTGGTAGCTAATACTTCACTCAGTTCATGTTCACATGCATTAGACAACCGTTAACTTTTGTATATACAGAGTGTATGCATCGATATCGTAAGTGTGTAAACGGTGAAATTGGTCAATTCAAAAGGGGCACGATAGGATTCTGGCGCATTTTTTGTTGTTACATTCAACGTTGGACAAATGTACAAAATGGTATATTGTAATGTGATCAAAATTGTCCATCAACGCACAGTCCCTCCACCCACGTGGGTGGAGGGACCGTGATCAACTTTACATTTAATCAACGTTATCCCACCCTACTTTTAACCATGTACCAGTCCTTGATGACGCATCTCCGATGGTTCTGATTGGCTGATCAGTTGAATATATATTTCAGCACCAATGTACCCCCTCGCGGCCAATAATTGACGAAAGCAAATTTTGAGTGCAAAGATTACTCTGCTCCATTATTGGCCGTAAGGTGTACATTATTACTATCATTTTAGTTTGGCAATGCTAAAGAATTTGTAAATGCAGAAAACATATGGGCCAAAATGTTGGATAGTCAGATACAATAACAATTATAATCTTGGGCGTGACGCAACAAACTTCAGTTTTATTGACAAAGCTTTGACGTAATACGGGATATTATGTCGATGAGTGGCAAAATTTGGAAATGACCCCGGACGCTTATGACTAGCAATCCGTGCAGCCCATCATACCGTATGGGGTATTCTGAAAGCATGAAGGTCTAATTTTTCATCATTAAATTTAAACATTTATTTAAAATATGTACAAATTGTACACTTATATGATTATTTTTAAGGTTATAATATAAAATAATATGAAAATGTCATCATACGTTATGATACGATTTTGTATCATCGGAAGAAGAGACAAATCCTTCGATCCGTTGTTGTGGAGAAACTATTATTAAGGTAGTATGCACCTTGTAAAAGTCTTAAACTTTTACTCAAAATTTCGTCGATTTAATTTTCAATCACTCTATTACCAAATCAAAAATAAAATTCGGGGGTCACCATGCAAAGTTTTGAACTAGCGAAACTATCCAACGTTTTGTGGTAACCGTATTTAATATTTAAAATGCCAGCAATTCCTGCGTTATTACTATGGGGAAAAATAAATTGTTGGATTTTCAGAAAACAAAGACAGTGAAACTTTTTCTTGCTCCAAGAGCTGTAAAATGAACCCCCACAAGTGCTAGATTAGAAGAGAAATGCAGAAATTTGGGCGTCAGAATGTGTCCTCGAAGCGCGTCTAACTTTATCAATCATTGATAAAGTTACGACGCGCTTCGAGGACACATATTCTGGTAGCCCTGCATACGATGCTGTGTTTTCGCGGCGTTGTACGGCCTCCCACACAGCCCTGCTGACTGCCATCGAGAAAACCAGCGACCGCGGTCCCGATTTGGATCGCGCACGAAAAACTATTTTCTTACTACTTTCGGCCGAAATCAACTCAATGCCGATCTATGGCTACCCTAATAAGTCAACCGCTCACAGACTGCAAACAATGCTCCCGTGACGTCTCAAATCGTTAGTTTGCTAGTGATGCGCATGGTCAAGAGATATATTGCATGAATTTATCTACTGGCGAGCCACCGGTTTTCTCTATGGCAGTCAGCAGTGCCGTGGTGGGAGACCGTCATGTTATAACGCCGGGAACATACAGCATCGTACGTAGGGCTAAATCAATTAAAACATTTGAAGTCTGTAATTTTTAAATCTCTTGCCGGAGGTCCGTTCTGTGGATCGACACAGAACAAGAGATGTTGATTTTCTTCTCACGGGTTCTCACAGAAGACAGGTTTTCCACTGATGATATCATTATGTCGTGGGTGTTTGGCCGACAAACAGAGTTTCCGTCACGTACCGGTACCGTCATGGGCTGACCTCATGACCCATAAACATAGGTAGGAGATTCGTGGAAATTAAAAGTTAAACATCCGAGCAGGCTGCCAGAGACAATACTATCTGTCCTATTGGTCCGGGGTCACTTGTCATGATTTTGGCTTCCGTGTGCATTTCGTGAAGACTCTTGTCAACATATATCATTTTGTTCCTTAATATCTGGAGAGTCCAAAAAACATTGTTGGCATTTTTTCTTTCCACTTTGTCAAGGTCAAATTCAAGGTCATTCGTTACTCCACAAATTCTATTGATTAAGCATGTAGTGCGTACAAAATGGCTATACTCATTGACCAAATTACTTTATAATACCTTCAGTGGTGGAAGGGAGCTTCACAGCTCATAAAAGATTTCAAAAACCTTATTGTTTTTGTTTTTTTACCATTTTATATGAATTTATATGCAATTAAAAGGATTTGCTTGTATTGCAGTTGTACATCTTTTTCTATGCACTGTGTTAAATAATGACACAGATCGGTTTTTGACATGCACTGTGCTTGACAACTACATAATAAATTTCCCTGCATCTCGGCGTAAGCCATCTGCAGTATTACCAACTCTGGTAGGTTGTAAAATCCAGACCTCTGTTCAAAATTTCACTAGTGTAGGCAGGATTGCTGTGCGTACTCTCTGCTTGTAGTGAGAGTAAGTCATCCCTTTTCCTCGCATTTCTCTCCAAGTCATATAAAACGATTTGTATTTTTTCCTAACAATAGCAGGGATTAGAGAATTGTTGCTAATCATAGGCTACATGCAGAAGCAATTTATCAAAACTAAGCCTCTGCGCTGAGAAATATAGGCTATTACCTGTGGCTTTTGAAAATCAACTCCAGTACGCACAATGTTGTACTAACCAAGACATCCAATGTTAAGATATTGATATTGAGTACGAATTCATTAACAATGGGTTGAACCTTTATTGTGAGACACTGGAAGTCCGTAGATTATTTAGGGTTAAAAACGACGAGATTAGCCAAATACGTTGTTAGTAGTTTCTCAGAAACCGTTATCCAAAGGCTATTTACTCGATATTTTATTGTCACCGAATCTTGTTATTTTGTGGTGCATTTCAAATATACATATTTCACATAACTGACATTGCATGCAAATAACTTCGTCAAAACTTTCAGTAAAAAAGCATTTCATTCTCCGAAAGAGGACGTTATGCCTGATATGTCAGGAAGCAAGTGGTGAGCTTGTGTCACATATCCCACTGAATATGACACAGTGCTGAGTTTGTTCACCAGAGAGGTGAAGTTTGTGATGATGTCTTTCCAAGAATATGTTCAAGACTCAAGGAAGATGATTCCTCTTCCCTTCGAGATTGTGGTGCTCGCTGGCATATAGGGAATGCTATGCAAATACTTGCCACAAAGGTCTACTGCAGTGAACGAAATTGTGCTATGAAAAAGCGTAAGAGCAATGTGATAGCTCTGTATTAATAGGCTTAGCTCGTGGACGACCCTGTACACCAACTTTACCCTCATCTACCATGTAAAGTGCTGGTTCATCTGAGCCTAAGTTGCTTTCACTAGATTATCAGCTAGTACATACGACAAAAGCATGTGTTTTGCCTGTCAACAATATATATTCCCTTTGGGTCCTCTCCATGAGGTTTCTTCATTCAGTGCCGGGGAAAAACTACAAAAAGCAGTAAACCAAGGAAAATCAGACTTGTTAAAAGTCAGACTCAGTGGTGCAAAAGATCCAAAGGATGCTAGAGCCATTGACATTAAATAACAATCACAAAAGATGTTGGACCAAAAACATTGAAAATGTACTGCGAAATTTAAACACAAATGCAGACCCATTGTGTGAGACTGGATCTGCAAATGTCAGTAATGATAAATACAACCATGCTTGCTGAAGATATCAATTGTTTCCTTGTTGGAAATTATTTAGCTGAAGGTTCAGTTTTAAACCTGAGTGAAGTACATGACTCATATTTGGCAATACGTAAAGAACATTGAATTGTGAACCCATCAATTGGAAATAGGAAATTAAATAAAATTATAACTGATCACATGAATGTGTGGAATTTGGAAAATCTGCACGACACAGTGAACCAGAATTGGTTTTGCTAAATGCTACTAAAGATGCAGCAATACAGAGAGTTGCTGAGGAAAGTACAGAGGAAAATGTAAGAGTACTGTTCAAAGCTGCCAAAATTTTGAGAAAAGCAATATCATTATCAAGAAGTACACCAACTAAAGGCAGTCTTATCCAAGCAATTCTCAGGGCCCATTATCAAACAATGATATGGAAAATGATATCATTGTCTAACCCTACTTGCCACCTCCAACAAACTAACAATGGAAGCTGGAGGAAAACACATTCATACCCATAGTAAGCATGCTTCCTCCTTTCCCTGAAGCTGTTGTGCATTTGATCAGATATTCTTGTAAACAAAATATATACAAAACAAATATCTGCTCTTGCAAGACGAATGCAATGACATCACATGTACGGAAATGTGTCACTGTGAGGCTGATGAAAATTATTGTCCGAACTGTTCACCTCCTATAAGTGACGCTTTCGTTGATGATTTTGACAATGATTAACAACTTAAGCATGAAAATCTGTTTTTTTGAAAGTCATTATGCAGAGTTATCAAAGTTTTGAAGTTGCTGTGTGATCTTATTACTTTTATAACAAAACTTTCTTCATATTAGAGATTATGGCATTAAAAGTCATTGACCTTTGACAGGAAATGTTAGACATCTGACTTCCTGAGAATGTTGTATAAGTGTTATGAATCTGAAATTGTATACAAGATAAACATTGTGATGTTTTAAGATATGGAAGGCATTTCTACGAAAATTAGAAAGAAATTCATACTGACCTTCAATTGACCTTTGGTAAAGTAGTTCTATATTTTTAATACAATAACCTTTTTTTTCAAAAAACCTCAATGTTGATGATTGTAAGGAATAATTCACATCAAAATGCATGTTTCCAAAGGTAATATGGTTACAAACTGGCCATAAAGTCTGTTCATGGCTAAGAAAAAACGATTTTAGTCGATTTTAAGGAAATGACCTTGAAATGACCTTCAGAGTTGTCAGAAATAATGCCAACAATTTTTTTTGAAAAACTTGGCCATTAAGTAAATTGATGAGCTAGGTTGGCAAAAATCTTCACTAAAAACACACGGAATGACAATTGACCCCGGACTATATTGGTTGAGTATCCCTAACTCTATACCTTGCTGATTATCGCAACATTAAGAAAATTGACAATGATTTCTACCTTTCACTAGGGCAAGTAAAGGTAAAATTTCACCGGCCGAACATTTACATCGACCCGGGCAGGTCGTATAAACGACGTTGTGCATGTAGTTTCGATGAACAGCATCGCATCAAAATCAAGATTCCCGTCAGACGCTGACTTTGACACAGCCTCACACGTCATAACTTCCTTGAGGAACTTTCTAAGTGTATGCGTTGGTGTCAACACTCGCTGCAAGTCTATACTTCAGTCAGCGGCAGATTATTCCCTTTAAACTTACCCCTTGTTCCTGGAACTGCACAAGCTAAACAATGTAACCCGAAATAGATAAGTGGCTGTACATCATTTGTGTATATCCTGTCGTGTCAGGCCTACTTACGTCCGAATTAGGCATGATTTCTTTTATGATTTTCATACGTAATCGCCTTAAGGAGTCGACAGTGATGTGTAGGCAATATCTTGATATAAGTGTTTAAAGTGTCTAAAAGATAGGAAAGCAAGAGAGTTAATACTTAATCTTTGATGAAGTAACATTCAAGCCACAAACGAAGGCCCCTTTTCAGTTGGAGAGAGCAACGCAATGTCAGCGTTCAACGGTCACATACTATGTTTGATAATTTTACCGTGTATATTTTCAGCGGGAAACGCTACGAAGGATCGGCGTGTATCAGGTATTTACATTATTTTTGTATTAAGGTAGTTATTGCCCAGAGAGCGAAAGACTCAGAACCTTTTTGCCAAAACATTTCTAAAGCCAACTTTCAACCATTCCCTTTCTAAATTAAGAATAAATATCGCGTATCACTGCGCAAATTTTTGTTCTAGAAAAGCAAACTATCAAATATTTTCCGGTATTTGAAATTCCATGGGGGAAATTACATTCATGATTTTCATCCTGAACTTTATATACTGCAATGTCTTCAAAACGAGATCCCACAATGGCTAGGTCAAAAGAATGTTATAAAGTTAGAGATTCCGCATATCAGTCCCTGAGGCGCGCTCTACCTTGAATTATTATCGATAATGTTTAGATGAACTTGGCATTAGGAGCATCGTATTCAAATATAAGGCGCTGATGTCAAATTAATGATCTTCAAGCTATTAGAGTGGAAGCAGTGTAATTCCTTGTCAACGTATCTACCGTTACTCTATGACTAATCATATCACCACGAATGATTCACATAAATTGTAACAGAAAAATCTGAACTACCGATGTACAACACAAAATATCTCATGGTTGTGATTTCTGTTTCAGCGACACTTCAAACACATCGTCAAGACAGACGTAGTGTAGACGCTGTGCATTTAGGACCTTACATTTCACGTGAACCGAATGACATAACCGTCTTGGAAATGGGCAGTGCAACGCTGCGGTGTGATATAATGAAAATCAATTCCAAAGTAATGGTATTGAAATGGATGAAAGAATATTCGAATGGCACTGTTGCTGGCGCTCTCACAGCCAGTCAAAACGGCTATAAAAACAATGGTCGATATAAAAGCCGGCAAAGTGTAGATCAATATTATGGGAAATTTAAGCTAAAAATTAAGAATGTGCAACGGACCGATGCCGGCTGGTATTTTTGCAGTGTGTACAACAAGTGGTTGGGTCAAGTCATTCTGAAGTCACGTCGCGTTAAATTGGATGTTCTCTTTCCACCGGACAGGAACTACCCGTCATGCAATTCAAGTGACTCAACATACCGTAGAGAAGGTGAAATCTTGACAACTGCGTGCATTTCAAGGGGCGGTAGTGGGTGGTTTCGTCTGTTATTGCAACGTAATGGCAAAGAAATAAACGGAACGACGTTCAAAAATATGGACGCTGAAATAACCCACACATGGAAACTCACAGCTGACGACACCGGTGCAAATATCACATGCCTATTGGAAGGTCAGGCTATACTGAATCAACGGCAGTGTCTCATCGGTCCACTGGTCGTTCAGGGACCATTTGATAAAGAATCTAATAGTATAGATAAATATATATGGCCCAGTATTAGTGTCACTGTCGGGATTATTGCTTTCCTCGCCGCAACAATTTTTGTTCGTGTTACATTGTCTAGAAAGCCAAAGGAGAAGTCTCTCCAAGAAAGAAATTTGGATACACCAAGTACCAGTATATCGCTTGCAACTCTTCGGGTCCAAGAGGGCGAAAGACAAAACCTCTCGGGGCAGGTTAGTGTGTCCAGGACGACTCACTTGGAACCTGATGCAGTCACACGAGAGAGCGCAAGCTCTGCGCATGCTAAACATGGTTATGTAAATTGTCACTTGTATTATAACGATATGTATTCAGACTACGAAACCATCAGCGAAAATGGGAGATGTTCTGAGTCTCAGGGGTCTGAAGGCTATGAATATACTTACTGTGATGAGAGACAAACTGATGGGAACTACCAAGCTTTGATGAATCCGTGTTTGAATGTGTATACTTCACCTAACCTGTGATATTCCTCAGAATCATGTAAAATGCGATAGAGTAAAAACACATTTAGTAGGAATAGATAAACATGTACAGGCAGTTTATCGTAATTTAATTTAAGGTATCCAAGTAATCATAATAAAATATCTTTGACCTTGCTATTTAGACAATTTTGATTTCACGAAATTGACAAGGCGTTCATTGCTGCATAGACACTCCCCGAAAGCAAGATTAAATATTTAAGAGAATGTAACCACACTCAGATTTCATGTCGAAAACATTCAGGGACTTTAAATTGTTTTTGATTATTTATAAGACCGTTTAATTATTTTCACACGATAATAACTGTATAATATAGTTTTAGATGTGAATTAGTTGCTATACAGTTGCTATAGTTTATTTTATTTTAATACGGTTGACTATGATATGTATTGCCGATAAACATTTATACCGCCAACCTTTGGTGTCTTGGTCTAATATATAGCTCTGGTTTTGTAATGATTTCTTCTCCGTCCGCGTCGCTGTGTCACGTATTGACAATCTTACGCGAAGTTTTGTCACTGTGCTGCGTCTATTATCGGATGCGTTCACAGGCGGCCAGACACTATTAATAAGCTTATTATTGAGTTTTTCTCACTGTTTTCTATATCAATTCCTCTCCTTTTCTTCGTACAGTCAATCTGTGGATAGAAAGACTGCATCCTTATGCTCTAACTGTCGGAGTAAATAAAATAAATGGTTATATAACCTAACCTAGACTCTTGAGTCTTTATTCATTTTACACCCTACATATTACAAGGACGCTTATCTCTCATGTACACATCTTGTAATTAATTAAAAACACAACTAATTATGCTAATCCGTTGACTTATCAGGAATTTTATGGGTTGTCAACATAGCATGGATCGGGGAATCAAGCTGTTTCTTTTGATGACAGCTAGTCAACGTTTGCGGGGAGAAACACCGCTCGTTGCATAAAAACTGATAAGTCGGCAACGTATTTTTATCTTCGATATTCCATGCTAATTTGACCAATATAGTCCTAATATTCTAACTTAACGTTATTCGTTTCTGACTTACAATTAACATGCAAGACGAGATGTTTTGTAAAACTGCGAAGACAGATTGGAAGCGAGGTAGATATACGCGTTGGGGAGATATTGATGTCACAGTCTTTCCGAACGGAAACGGGGATGTTCAGGCGATAGCAAAGAGATAAATCAGTCAGTTGAATAAAACAAAATTTTTAGGACATCATATATTTTTATGTCAGTTTTTGAACCCGCGTGAAACACTGCGTGACAATATTATGCCTACATCTAAACAAAGCCTTTTGGGACATATCTTTAGATGTCAACGTTTGGACACTCTTTAAAAAAGCATGATATAGCAACCATCTACTGTATTTCTCACGATTGTCGGGGGTTTGCGCCTCTATCGGACTAAGTCGCAGTGTCTTTCCCTCGCACTTTCGCTTTCCCGACAATGTTTTGTATAAAAACCAACTTTACAGTGAAGGATGTTAGACTTCGAAGTTTATGCAATCCTTCATCATCTAGTCACTGGCTTGCCTTTATATGCGGGATTGTGCTCTGAGTTCACTTCAATTTGACGTAGGATTCATTTAATGTTTGAGAAACTGGAATCACAGAGATGCGTGCATCGGACACGGACGCGGATGCACAGATTCTGAATGCAGTTTTTTTTTTGGGCAGCTGTCTGACTCAGTTACTGTGTTTCTCCCTTGCACGTCTGCTTTCCCGGAAATCACGTGTTTTTGTGTCAAAACACAATTGCATATCATAGTCAAACGTATTAAAATAAAATAAACTATAGCAAGAAGAAACCTGTGCTGAGACCAAGACACCCCTACCCTGCCCCTACCCCTGGGGACGGACATTTCTACTATCCCTTATGCCGGGACATACAGCATCGTACGCAGGGCTAAATGAATGGAAACCACTGAAGTCCGTAATTTTAAACCCCTTGCCGAAGCTCCGTTCTGTAGATCGACATACAACAATAGATGTTCATTTTCTGCGCATCGGTTCTCACGGATGATATCACTATGTCGTGGGTGTTTGGCCGACGAATACAGTTTCCGTATCGTCATGAGTTAACCTCATGACCCAAAAACATAGGTAGGAAATTCGTGGAAAACAAATGTCTAACATCCGAGCAGGCTGCCCGAGACAATAGTAACTGTCCTGTTGGTTAAGTCTCAATAACTGTATATCTTGCCTATTATCGCAACATTAAGAAAATCGACAATGATTTCCACCTCTCACTAGGGCAAGAAAAGGTAAAATTTCACCAGTCGAACATTTACATTGATCCGGGCAGGTCATATAAACGACGTTCTGCATGTAGTTTCGATGAAGAGCATCGCATCAAAATCAACATTTCCGTCAGACGCTGACTTTGAAACCGCCTGACAGATACCTCATAACTTCCTTAAGAAACTTTATAAGTGTATGCGTTGGTGTCAACACTCGCCGCCAGTCTATACTTCAGTCTATACTTATTCCCTTAAAATTTCCCTCCTTGTTTTGGGAACAGAAAAAGCTACTAAATGTAAGTGTATCCGGGTGTGTCAGGCATGGTTTTTTTTTTAATAATTTTCATACGTATTATGCAAAGCAATCGCCTTAAAGAGCCGTCTGAGCAATATCCTGACATAAATATTTTAAAGATACCAAAGTAAGACAGTTTACAATGAATCTTTCCTGAAGTAACATTCAAGTCACAAACGAAGGTCGTTTTCACCTAGAGAGAGCAACGCAATGTCAGGGTTCAGTGGTCACATACTATGTTTGTAAATTTTACCGTGTATATTTTCAGCGGGATACGCTACGAAGAATCGGCCTATTTCAGGTATTTAAATTGTATTTTTCTGTTAAGGTAGATATTGCCCAGAAAGTGAAAGACTTAAAAACTTTTGCGAAAACATTGCTAAAGCCAACTCTCAACCATTCTCTTTCTAAATGAAGAATAAATATCACGGATCACTGCGCAAATTTTGGTTCTAAAAAAAAACTATCAAATATTTTCCGATATTTGAAATTCTATGGGGGATTAAATTCCTGATTTTCACAAAACTAAGCCGATGAAAACGTTTTCTACGGCATCGACTTCAAAATGAGATCCCACAAGTAGTAGGCCAACAGAATGTTGTAAAAGTTGGAGATTCCGCATATCAGTGCCTCAGGCGCGATATACCTTAAATTATTACCGATAATGTTCAGTTGAGATAAGCATTTGGAACATCGTATTCAAATATACGGTGCTGATATCAAATTAGTGATCTTCAAGCTATTTTAGTAGAAGCACGGTAATTCCTTGTCAACATAACTACCAGTATCTAATGACTTCATGATTCACATTTGTGGTATCAAAAAAGTTTGAAATACAGATGTAAAACACAAAACATCTTATGGTTGTGATTTCTTTATCAGCGACACTTCAACCACATCGTCAAGACAGACGTAGTGTGCATTTAGAACCTTACATTTCACTTGAACCGAAGAACATAACCGTCTTGGAAATGGACTCTGCAAAGCTGCGGTGTGATGTAATGGAATTCAATTCCACAACAATGGTATTGAAGTGGATAAAAGAATATTCGAATGGAACTGTTGCTAGCGTTTTCGCAGCCGGTCCAAACAACTACAAAAACTATGGTCGATATCAAATCCGGCAAGATCAGTATTATGGGAAATTGAAGCTAAAAATTAAGAACGTACAATGGAGCGATGCCGGCTGGTATTTTTGCAGTGTTCACCACAATTTGTCTGGGCAAGTCATTCTAATGTCACGTCGCGTTAAGTTGGATGTTCTCTCTCCACCGGACAGGAACGAATCTTTAGATAAATATATATGGCCCAGTATTACTGTCACTGTCGGGATTATTGCTTTCCTCGCCGCAACAATTTTTGTTCTTGTAACATTTTCTATAAAGCGAAAGCAGAGTGCTCTCAAAGAAAGAAATTTGGACACACCGAGCACCAGTATATCGATTGCAACTCCCAGGGCCAAAAGGGTGAAAGACAAAACCTTTCGGGGCGGGTTAGTGTGTCCAGGACGACTCACTTCGAAGCTGATGCAGTCACACTAGAGGGCGCAAGCTCTGCTCACGCTGATCATGTTTATGCAAATTGTCAATTGTACTATAACGAATCTCCAGACTACGAAACCAACAGCGAAAATGGGAGTTGTCCTGACTACCAGTGGTCTGAAGGCTATGAATATATTTACTGTGATGAGAGACAAACTGATGGGAACTACCAAGCTTTGATGAATCCATGTTTAAATACCTATACTTCACCTAACCTATGATCTTCCTCAGAATCACGTAAACAAGGGTTGAGTATAAAACACCTATTTAGTAGGAATAGATAACATTTACTGGCAGTTTATCTTAATTTCATTTTAAGGTATCCAAGTAATCATAATAAAATATTTTTGACCTTGCCATTTAGACAGTTTTCTTTTCACGAAATTGACAAGGCGTTCATTGTTTTTAGACTATATCGTCGCCACATACACTTCCCGAAAGCATTGAAGATTAAATATGTAAGAGAATATGACCACACTCAGATATCATGTCAAAAAATCAGGGACTTTCTATTGGCTTTTTTTTTCTTTAAGACTAAGTTCGACCTTTTGAATTGTTTTCACGCGATGAATAGACAGGATAATATTGTTTTAAGTGTGAATTAGTTAGTGAGAACAGTACAACTGAGAGGGCGCTAACTCTATGCTCTCTCAGCATCGCAATGAAAATTGCCATCCGTCTAGAAATATGTATTATGACTCAGAACCAATCCAGACAAACATAGCACCACGTTCGACGTAATATATCAATTTCAAGTCAACAATTACGTTCTCATACTATAGCATCCTTAATTCCTCTAATAAATGCCGAAACATGAATGAATCGTAATGGTATCTTTCGAATTACATTCTTGGAAAAGGCTGGTTGCGGCACACCGATGCAGTATATTAACTGATTTTGTTTGCTTACCAGTCTTGATTTATCAGGCAATAAATTTGTACTATTGACGTTACCATGTCTTAAACTTACCTTCACATTTAGTCAACTCTGTGTATTTATGTATTTCTCTGAAGTGAACAAAATATTGCAGTCAACATTACAGAGGTAATAAATGCGTTGTAATTAATCAAAGAATGCAATTGAACCTGTACGTACAAAATAGCTAACAGTCACGTCAAATTACTGTCACATTCCTTTGAAAATGAATAACAAATTGTATGGCAGAAGATCAGCTTAAGGTAGCATGCGTCGTGCATACGCACTAATTGTCAAATTCTTCCCAAATAAACTAGAAGTTTGTCATTTTGTTTGTATAAATAATGACATTTTGATTCTTAAAGTGTTCAAACTTAAAAAATACACTGTTTTTATACGCATATAATATATATACGGAATATATACGGAAACTAACGTGCAAAGACTCTTCCTTTTTGAACAGGAATAGATGTTGTCACAAATACTTTAAATAGTGGCTTCGTTGCTGTTATTTGAATCGGTCATATTGTATTCAGATTTTCTAGAATCAAGACAGGAGTTGTTGAAGAGTTAGATTTTGTTTGCCTGAATACGCATGCGTAGATTCAGCGAAACGAAAAGTTCAATGGCGTGCAATTGTGCAATCAGCTTTGGAACTAATGCCTCCATGTCACCTTTCTGTTTAGGGTTTCCTCCGAACAGCTGCCTTATTTTCCAAGCAGGTCCAAATAATAGACATGTACCATTTTTATGGAAATTTCCCCCTGCGCATGCATGCATGTCAGATAAATCTAACGGCAAGTCCCGTCATGATGTTGAGTCTTTTGAGTTTGAAATATTTATTCAGGAAACAACATAATAAAGCCTCTTGAAAATACCTTGTTGTAAAATCGAGAATTTGCTGTTCTTAAAGAATAAAAAAAGTTAAAAAATGACCCTTACTACATGTGTGAATAAATTATTTCCGTGAAAAATATCAGTCGACAAGTTGATGTTGCATTTGACAGAGCCGGGATGCCCGTACTAAGGCGTAAGTATATGCGGAGTGCTGAAATAACAACTTTTCATAAAGACTATCGAAATATAATCATTGTCTACTCACAGCATTTAATTTTTTTCCTTGTCAAAGAACAGTATTGCTATTTGAAAAGAGAAGAAGTCGTCGATCTTATTAAAGTTCAAATTCACACTTATTTCAGCGCAATGTACATCAATGCCTTGAATTGACCTCGTAGTCTCGACAGATTCGTGTTGATGAGCCAATTGTGTAGTAAGTGGCGTCCAAATTCGAAATAGACGTCATTTACAGGATATGGGGTTATATCAGGTCACGTCAAAGATAAAAGCAAGAGATGGCATATGTGACGCCCTCAACGTAGATCTGAAGTGTTCCTATTGTCTTTAGTTGTAACTATGGACGCGTGCGCGTTCGTTCGACTTGTCTCACGTAAGCGAGTGAGAAGGTTTTATATATACCAGGGTATGAAATGCATTTTCAGCCTTCTCCCATATAGCCTATTTAGACCTCGAAATACGCCAGCCCAATCACAGTTTACGTTTTAGAACACAAAGAAAACTAACGTGCATCCCTTTATTTTTCACTAGTTGGGCGAACATTCGAGAGAATAGTGAAATAATGTGTTTCACCTTTTCTCGGTACGTGCGTTTCCAAACTTCGTTTTACAGTAAATCTGACTGTCGCTAAATTAACCGAAAAACGTCATCAAATTTTGCCTTGAAGAAGGGCGTCGTTCAATTTCGTACGACTTCATCAGTGTGTTGCATGGTGGCAGCATGACATACACCACAGGGGTGTCGGATCGTCTACCGTTTTCGTCAGGTAGTCGGAATATACTGCTAAGTAGATGTATTGTTAGTCTATTAGATAGTGTATCATTGTTATTTATCAAGTTTCTTGTAGGTGGATTAGGTTTTTCAGTCATTTTTATCGCATTTTTCAACTTCGATTAGTTGGTTGATGAACAGTCTCATGCGATGGCATGGTTCTGCTGACTGCTGTACAGTGTCGATGTGTCATTTTCCCTTTGGTATTGTAGCCGAGGACTATTTTTAATGCCGGGTAACCTTATTCGTTAGGGTAACCATTGTATCTAAGCTTCTGGATTTTTATATTTTTTTTCATCCTGTCAACACACGTTGCGTAATATTTGGTCTGTTCTCTCAACTGGTTTTTCTCCTTCAATGCCTGCATCAACTGTTCTCTGTTCATTTACGTCCATCGGACACTGGATGTTGTTGGCTGGCCAGATGCATCTGTCTCGCAGTTGATACGTCTCCTATACCATGCTAACTTCAGACAGTTGTACAGTGTTCTGCAAGCCTCTCATCCGTTCGAGAAATGTTGGCCCATACTGCATCAAGTTTTTGAATATATGTAACAGTCGTCTATGCCGTGTTTTTCAGCCTTGCATATTGCATCAATTCTCACTTGTATAGCGGTACACGATTCTCCAAATATCCCTTTACAGGGTTGTGAATCAAGGTCTCTGAATCCATAGTTTCCCTCACATTCGATGTGATTTCATCACTTTCTCTAAGTGACAGATTGAGGTAACTGCATGTGATATAAGTTAGGGAACTGTACAGCTTTCTGATGAATACCAGATTTACTCTTAAGATGTACGAATTGTGAGTTTTTGTATCAATTTAAGAAGTAGAGAATGTTCTTTTTCAACAGTTATACTATTGTGTGTTAGATCACTTTAGGTTTTATTAACATAGAAGGCACACTGTTACAACGCATTATCTAATTTGTTGTAGACATGTAGTAAAATTGATCTGTATTCTGCAATCTGTAGGTAATTGAACCAATACATGTATAGTGTCCATTGCAAGGCAAAAGCTATGTGATTTATTTATACGTATTCTACGATAATTTGATCATCAAATGTCATAGTGCAGCTATGACTAGGCCACCTTTAAAATGACTTGGCCACCTTTAAATTAATCATGTATTTTGTAGGAATTTTTTGTTGGTTAAAATTTTGCTTAACAAAATATGTTAATCTAAGAGTTAATCTAATAACTTTCATTTTAGGGAGAGGAGGTCCTTCGGTATTCTCATTTACCAAGTAAAAATTACTATTTACATGTACATGCTGTTAAAACAATAGTTACCGGTAATTTTTAACCAGGTGGCCAGCTGTGAACTTTGTTTACACAATTCCTGCACAGTGAGAGAGATAAAGAATTATAAACATAAGATATTGCTTCAAGAAGAAAATCTTGAAGATGTCATTGCTCTACTTAAAAAGTAGTACACAGAGTTGATGTTGAAATATGCAGTCATTAGCTGGAACAGATAATTGACACCAAGCAAAATTTAGCATAACTTGGGAATACGTTTTGTTCTGCACACTAAAATGGGCAAAATCTCCGACACAGCTGAACCTTGCACCATGTACATAGAGAAAATTCATGATTTGTTCCATCCAGTTTTTGGTACATAACAAAAATTGTGCTATAGTAGAATTCATGCTCTATGAAATTCCCTCACCTGCACTGCACTGCACTGCACTGACACTTATGTAAACATACATTCTCCTTCATTTAAAATGAAGACAATCTTTGGGAAAATCTTTTAATTGCTTTACTTGAAAAGTTCATGTTGCAAGTTTAGTGAAATATGCAGTCATTAGCTGCGTCAGCTCAACTCAACTGGCAAAATTTAGCATAAGATGGGAATACTTCACTGTACATAGTTTGAGGTAGTGTAAAGGGAATTTTTTTGACCAAAACTTACTTCAGATTCAAAAACAAGTTAGATCAAGACTTTGCGAAAAATTACACCTTGTGGACCTTTGGTGAGCTAAACACCATAAAAATGTATTTTTATTCAAATGAAAATCATCAAAATACCATGAAAAACAAACATGGAGAACTTTTGTACCTTTAACAAGCCTGTATTTTCAAAAGAACAACCCAAGACTGGGCTAAGTTGAACAAATTGATTGTTACTAGGATTTTACTCTTGCTTTTATGACTTTGTATTTTTTAATGAAATTTTTCAATACTCTTAATGTTAAACATGTTTCACAGATTATCTACAATTCGAATGCTGCATATGTGTGTTATACCTTTATGCCATTAGAGAGTTCACGTTGTCAAGATAACTGCAAATAATGGGGCAGGTACTTGTTAAAAAGACAATTCCTTGCTAACATCATTTATTGATATATTTTAACACTGATATAACATGTAAGGAAATAGGATTTTTCTGTTCCTGTATTCATAACATGGCCTCTGTGAATGCCAGATTTCTATGTCTGGTTCTGAAACTGACAATTAACACAATGTACAAGTTTTTACTTAAATGTTTCTTTGATTTCCTTGAATATTCATCTCATGTCATAATTGTTTAATTTTACATTGTCTTTCATCCTGTCAACACAAGTGTTTTTATATTTGCTCCATGTTTTTAATTGTCTGGAGATTCTACTGCCTGTGAAGCTTCACAAAAATGAGTATTTAAACAATTAATTTTATTCTGTTTGATACATAATTTTCCATTGCATATAGCCTGATAAAAATTGTTATGAATGTAATCAAACTGATTGTCTTCTTGTGACCTAGTGTATGTATAGACGTGTAGTTACAGATTTCAGTCATTCCTATTTGTGTTGGACACCATTTATTCAGTATGTTTGCAACAAAAGAGAAGAAAAGATCAGTTAAGGATGTCCAAGCATTATATGGGTGGAATTTATCCTTTTCCCATAGGTTACATTGAGAATCGCTGGAAAAGCAGGTTATATTGCCATTTTCATGAAAATTTGAACATTGCTAAGTCAAAAGAAACAAATAATAGTGATAAAATGATATTGAATGGTCACCATGCTTAAATATAATGTGGAGATAAATGGCATTAAAAGATTTCACCCATAGAAAAGGCATTGGTGAAAAATGCTGATTTTGCAAGTTTTTCTCATAAATGAAATTAAAATGTTAATTCATGGTCTTTTATATCACAAATGAGTGCAGCGAACCCCATATTTTATTACACATTTTTATATACAGTGAAGAATACAAAAATCGACAATATGTCCTGTGTATGTAAATCAAATTTTCATTATGCCATATGTCAAGGACTGGCTCAAAATTGCTTTATGAACAAAAAAGGATATCTTCGTTAACCATCAAATCTTCTTTGTATCCTTTTCACTTGTGGGAAGGTAGACATTTTGCACCTACCGAACTGATCTTTTGTGATGTCATGATTATGGCTGGAGCAGTACAGTAGACATTTTATGGCTCTGATACTGTGACCATTTTACCTAACACTACTGCAAATGTTTGATGAAATCTGAGATGAAAATAAAGTCCAATACATGTGTAATTTGTCATAGCAATATTTTGTTGTCTCCACAAACATCACATCAACATATGGAAGCTGTATTAAAAATTTCCATTAGGGAAAAATAACCTGTTCCTCAGATCCACCCCTTCTCCCTCCCTTATCTGATATAGAATTTTACAGTACATTTTCTTGAAATTAAAGAGACAAAGTTGCTCATTTCCAAGTTTTTAGTTGATTTTTAAATATTGTTTTTCTTGTTCAGAACAGTGAAATGGACTCAATCACTGGTTGTCACAGCTCAACCCTGTACATTGACATAATGCATGATTTCTTTCATCATTTCATTTTGGCATGTAACAAAAATTGTATCATAGAAGAAGAATTCATGTGTTATAACCATGTACAGGGTGAGAGTTTACTTGTATCATCTGGTGATTGGGCATATTTCAGTCAATTTTCATAAATGACGTTTCAAGAGAAACTAAACTAAAATAATGCCAAAAATGAGTGACTTTGTCCCTTTAAACTGGATATTATTAAAACTATTCTTCAGGTTTTCCTTATAAATTTTGAAAAACCACTGAACCACCATTGAAGCAAAGTAATAGTTACTTTGCTTCAATGGTGGTTCAGTGGTTTTGCATTACCAAATTTATAAAAGCCTCAAAATATTGTGCTTGCCTATAGCTTGTTCTAAGAGTTTTGAGTCCTTTATAATAAAATTATTTGGTATTCCAAGTATGTTGGAAGGAAAAAAATCAGTCCTCCTTGATTTCACTGCCAAAAAAAATCAGGATCAGTTACAAATTTTTTTTTTGATAATTAAAAATGACTGTACATCATAGAACTTTATGCATCAACTAAAGTGTTCCACTATTTTTTAGTCTAAAAATGCACAAGGTGTATCCTAACTGTATATATAAACAAGATCAATAAAAACTAAAGGTGAATCATTTTAGTAGTCTTGCTCTATTGATGACGTAATGTATATGCAATGAGTGTGCAATCAGATTTTTTCATCTTGGTACCATCTCACCACGCGCTAGAGGGATACTGGGAAAGTTTGAATTGATATAGATTCGATTGTTATAACCACGAAACATAGATGTATAAATGTATGATTGATGCACAGCTTAAATGTTTTGGCTTGGCTAGTGGAGACCATATGAAATTTATTATTATAGACAAAATAAATGACACCATTCAAACATTACGAGGGGACTCCTCCTCCTCTTGGCCCTACCCCTGTCCTGGTCATTGCTTCAAAGCTGTCTGCTCATAAAAAACTCGAATAGATATTTTCTTGTTAGTTAACCTTCAATTTCATTCAAAGCTCTCCTATTACGTTTAGTTGAGACATGAGGAGTTTTATCTCTTGCAGTCTCAGTAAACAAACGACACATACATCATTTCTGTAATGTTATAAAAGAATCTTATGGCGTACCTGAGATTTCACGGCAGCTCATTTCATGCGAGAACAGCGACCTCAAGGTTAACATGAGAAAAGTTGCGGTTATATTTTGTCTCACCTGCGCAAGATTTAATAAATATCACTAAATCGCCAAATATCTCACTTGAAGCTGCCTTGGTGGGCAAAACAGTTGATCGGAAGAGACCCTAAAGAAGGTGTTCATTTGTATCAAATATTTGGAAACCTCATACAACCTCCAGCAGCCTCTATCGGCGTGTGTCATACGAAAGCTTAGTCTGGTTCCCTGGCCTATTACTACCGCTGACTGCGCTGCAAAAGAAAATAGGGTCAGGTACGGGCATGGCCATCATTGCTCAATAGTAAGAGTGCTGTGATTGAGTCGAATTTATTTCCAACTTGGAGCTACCTTTGAATTTTGATTTCGTATGCCATCACAGTCATTCTACATCCATAGTTTCCCTAACCAAGCATTCTATGTCGACATTGAATGAAAAACGATAAATCATTCATTTTTGAGTCATTGCCAGACATGCCAAAGGTCCCCATAGACCACTTTCCCGGAAGTGGAAGATCGCGGTTTTTAGATGCGCGCGCAGGATATTTACATCAACATATTATTATTATTATATACTTTATTGGCCTAAAAAAAGGATAATCACCTTACAGCTCAGAGGATAGAAATAACAACCAGACAGACATATAAAAACAAAACAACAAAAAAAACACAGACTAAGTCAGCAAACACATACGACGTACGCTGGGGTGTTCGATCGACGGTAAATTCTACACTATACTAACAAATGATACTGACACGTTCCTACGGACAAATACTGCTAATTTAATTAATAATATATAAGACATTCCGTATTTGTATTATTTGATGAAATACATTTGTCATGCAATCTGCACTAATTCTTGATCGTAAGCGCTGGGCAAGTAGTTGTTAGTCAGTGTGACTTGTTCCATACAACTATGGCGTTGAACACTCGTAGTGTTAGAATTTATGTAATATTCTATGGCGTTTATGATGAAAATGACCGTTATGTCAGCCTTATATTTTGACATTATTATCATTTGATTTTTGAAAAGTCTAAACTTTTTTTCCTCCAACTCCCTCCTCCGAGAAGCAGGTTTTTTCCGCCTCAGACCACAGCAGCGCATACACCGGAACACCCCGTGCGCGTGGTCTCGTTTTGAAATCTACTTCCGGGAAAGTGGTCTCCATGGTCACAAGGTCACGTCTGAGAAAAAATCATGACGATAACCGTCATTTCAACACTAAACACTGTCATAGGAGAAAAGAGTTGGAGACTTAAAAGTGAAGCCGTGCAAACAACTTCAAAGTTCGATGCTTCGTTATCAAATTTCCGAGCTTGCCACTATACAGATGTGCTGATCGCATGATCTCGTCATGTGACTGTTCTCATTAATATGCAGTAAAAATTCCGACTTAAACATTAGCCCATACCTGACCCTATTTTAGTTATCAGCGAAGCCAGCGGTAGAAATTGGCCAGGGAACCAGCAGACTACCGAAGTCTGTATCGAATCTATGGTGTCACATTTTCCCATGCTTTGCCGGATGCTAGTTTCCCATTCCTGGTGAAATTACGCCCTCAAAGATTTTTCTTTAGTTTTACACAAACATACATGAGGTTTACCACTTGGAAAGTCACTACCTCATGTAAGATAGTCTCCTTCGTCTTTGCATACTGTGATCAGTTTTTGCTAATATAAGTTTGTATTTGGTGGAGGTCGTAAATTCACGAGTTAAGGTAGTATGCGCCTCGCAAGTAAAAGACTTAAGGTCGAGCTGCACGTTTTTCAAATGAATATTTCTCATCTAAGATGACAAGGAAACGCCCTCATACTGTATATATATATATATATATATATATATATATATATATATATATATATATATATATATATATATATATATATATATATATATAATATATATATATATTATATATATATAATATCTATATATATATATTCCAAAAGCAGAGAATCTAAAATTTCGTATGGTAGCAATAGCCAGAGTCGAGATAAAATTCTTGAAATTAGGCGAAAAGAAGGAAATCGGATGGTTTGCATATATTTGCATAAATTAACATTTCTTTATCACGTAACTAACGACTGCTTGACAAGTTAAAAGGTGAACCCAACAAATATTTTAATTTTAGGTTAACAAATTATGTAAAATTGAATAAATATTAAAAAAAGTGATTTTTAAGCAAAATACGCTGTGTCGGATGCAGCGCCCCGTAACCTCACGCTCGAAATTCCCTCATTGGACGAGTTCATCGTTCGGCCACCATGATATGGCTATTATCTGACTTCGATATATTATGACTCACTCATTCACTTCCAGTTAACCACTGTAAGGACACAGATCGTACTTTTCAACAATACGATGCATTAAGTTGGTTTGCCTCGGCATTTTTGTGCCCGTGCGCACTGTGTGGCCACGTGACGTTCTAGCAATTGGTCGGTGTGCAGCTCAATACGTCCACCAACTATATTAGTTTGTACTCTTTTCATTAATTTTATTTGCAGTAATCTTAAATGCTCAGTATCCACAAATCAGGCGCATTTTTCTTTCATGCTTACTTCTTGATGTTCTTTCTAATTTTTCAAATATTATTGAATATTTTGCCTAATCGTCCAATTCAGGTCAGTGAAGAGATATGAATTTCACAGGAAAAAACTTGCTTTTCGTGTCCCGCATTTTCTGATTGACCAGGAAAAGGTGGGAAACATGTAAACACCGTATAGCACCGAAGGCTTAAATCAGTACACAGAACAGACTGTGCTAGGAGTGCGAGGTGCATACGCAACTGTGATACATTTTGACTTTTATGTAAATTTTGATAGAGCTGGATGTTATAAACAGCACGCCATGGTATTTCGTTACAGATAAAAGACATTTGTGATTATTGTATGGTAAATATGTCAATTTCACTGAGCGAGGTGTTATATCACTTACCAAACACCCAAGCGTACCGTTTTAGCCCCATTGTAATATGATAACAGTTGGACACGAGTGGGCAATGTCAAACTCGAAACGGCATGTTGAGGTCGATGATGAATTATGTGAGTTCAGGGAGCCCCATCACTCACTCGTTCATATGCAAAAGCAATCAAACGTTATGGCTTCTATAACTTGCTTGTCAAACAACATAATCGTCTTAAGGTAGTATGCGCCTCGAAAGTGAAAGATTAAAACTTTTGCTGGAACTTTCCTTAATAAATCTTTTAAACATTCTCTTCCAGAATGTAGAATAAAAATCGGGGTCACCGTGAAAATATTGCTACTAGAGCAAAAGAATAAGCCAGGATTTACAGATATTTAAGATTCAAAATGGCCACTATACCAGTGTTAGCTCTATGGAGAAAAACAAAATTTTCGAATTTCGAAAAACTAAGCCGGTTGTTAGTTTTCTTACACCAAGAGCTTTAAAATGAGCCCCAACAAGTGGTATATCAGAAAAGAATTGTAAAAGTTTGAGAGTCCGACTATCTGTCCCCGAGGGGTCGCAGTTTCGTACACTATGGTGTTCGGGCAATATAGTTTTCCTTTATGTAATTACTGAAGTACACAATCAGTTAATATAGAGTGGAGTTATAATGACTCGCAACTTGCGCGGCTTTAATTTAGTATCGGAAATGGCGTAGGACAGGAATCGTTATACCCGCACAGATTGTCAAAACATGCTGGCTTAAACGATCTGTCGACATAGAAAATAAAATTCCAAGATCAAACCCCGATCAGAAGCTTTAAATACAATGTTTCACTGAATATAAGACATGTGACATCCGGTGACATTAATCTTAAATATACATGTAGAGGCACAACTGTATTTACTCCTTTTTCTTTTCATCTTCTTCTTATATACATTTATCTCTCTCTCTCCCGCTTGCCCCTCCCTCCCTCCCTCCCTCCCCCCATATTTCTCTCTCTCTCTCTCTCTCTCTCTCTCTCTCTCTCTCTCTCTCTCTCTCTCTCTCTCTGGCCATTAAGACAAATTATAAAGCAACGTATTGTGATATCGCCCTTTGATTGTTCAGTATTTTATCATTTCAATATAGTTTCAACGTCTGAAAATGACTTTGACCGACATTTTGTCGAGTGACCGTAATTAGCCCTACACGTGATATATCGTGAGAATGATCTCTCATTGTTGATATACCGGGCCTTTGGAGTAACTGTTCATCATCTTTAAGTGAATGTATTGTTTTGACAACAGCTTAAGTCATTAGCATCGACTGGACGTTGAATCTGAACCTCCATGCTCTATGTTGACAGATGAACTTGTATGGAAGTGACCTTCCTCCCCGATTGTCTTTAGTTAATTATAGATGCATACTAAAGGCATGACAATATGTAGATTTGGAGACGATTTAAGTTGTTCAATTTGTAGACAGAGGCACTCTTTTCTCGACTAGACACAGAGATGTAGACGCTCTGGGACTTTGACGCACTAACTTCAGTGAGAGGTCCAGTCTATTTGACTGTGGTAGACCACGTCTTTGTAGAGAGCCAACCTTTCTAAGTTGTAACCATGTAGAAGTATCGTGATTAAAGTAACCGGATCATGATGTACCACAGGGACTCGTACTCCTTGTTTATTTTTTATCTGCGTTTATTTGTGTGTATGTGTATGTGTTGTTATTTGTTATTTTTAATAAAATAACAGCGCAAAAGCTGTTTTGTTAATATTTGTCAATAAAGAGCAGTTTATTTATTTATTTGTTTGTTTGTTTGTTTGTTTTTTGTTGATATGTATTTCCGGTGGTTAAGGTTAGGCAATCCTGGCTTATTCTCTTCCTTTTTATTCTCACTCAAAATTAGAGAAAGCCAAGGAGAACAAATTAGGATATTAGTGTAACGTGCCGAAGAACACCTAGCAGAAAATTTACAGTATGGGAATCACTCTGGAGGCATGGAGCTCAAAAATATGAACTTTCCAGCAGTCGACATCATGGCGTGGTGTTGGTGGACATATTGTAATTTGATACAACAGGTGGCAACGTGGGCAACATCTATGATTCAAGTTTGTGGTCAGCACTCCCACTGTTCCTTCTTCTTGTAATTGCCTTGAATGCGCTGATATTATTTGCTGGGGACGTAGAATTAAATCCAGGGCCATCTACCGAAAAAGAAAAGTCGATGAAGGTACGTAGCGGTAAGGCCACGGCATCAGCGCCAGCATCACCAAGTTACCAGGCTGATGAATTACCAAAACAGAGCTCAGTTATAGATTCAGAAATAGAAATTAGTGTTGGAACAAGGATTATTGGCCAGCTACACAAAATGAGGAAGGAAATAAATGACGAACTGGAGCTAGGGAGTTGACAAAACCATTAGTGACATAACAACGAATATGGAAGACAAATTCAGCGCTCTGAATTGTGAACTGGATTCATTAGGCAAATAGCTTAAAACAAAAAAGAATGATCGGAGAGAAAAAGAAAACGATCTGATAAAAAAGGAGCTACAAAAGTTACGGTATGAAATGGAAAGTTTCGAGAAGATATGACTGAGCTGAGCAAAGAGAGAGACGACCTAGAAAACCGTTCTCGCAGGTATAATGTACTTTTCTACGGTATAGAGCAAGAAGGACATCCAGAATCTTGGGAGGCTACAGAGAAAAAAGTGGAAAAAGTTATCAAAGATACCATGCAAATTGAAAAAGATGTCCACAAATACAACGGGCCCATAGAATCACGAATGCTCAGGGCCCATAACGAAAGGATCAAAGCCTATTCGCCGTTATCAGGTAGCGGCCATATTGGATTTAAAACGAGGTCCTTGACGCATAAGTAATAAACAAACAAACAAAAGTGCAATCAAAATAATGGCGCCACCGGGAATTTGGACTCGCTGCTTGTTTCGACTTCCAGAATTGTCGTACGGAGAAGTTTAAACATTTGTAAAACGTGAGGCAAAAACACCAAGACGGACACTCCAAAGGGCTCATAAATTCTTTTTTGAAGAATATATCCACAAATACGAAGGTAAGTACACAACGTCTGCATCCGCGTGAAAATAGCAATCAAGCTACATTCTGTTTATGGAGACTACAAATCACTAGAATGCTTTTGGATTTCTGAAGGTGGTCCACGTCGGACACAGTCGACATGAAGTTTTAGCACCCGTCTATGCCCCGATGGCCTTCTGTTCTTTGTTTACGTCTCTGAAGGTTCATGCGAGGACAAGTACCGGAGACCGCCGCAAAATTGCCTACAATGTCTCCAAATTTTTTTTTATGCGACGGCGTCTATTTTTAGACTAACAGATGTATATGACCCCTTTCATGACTCAAAATATGTACACATTGTTTCTTCTTTGCAGTGTACGTGTTCGTAAATGTAGTATGAGGAAACCACAAACATTGGCGGTTTTGAAATTTGTACAAAATATATATATCTCTGTGATGAATTTTTTCAGGTTTGGGAATAGAATTGGCCAGATAGATTGAAAGTATGGTTGGATATGATACATCAATACAAAGTTTGGAATAATATACCAAAACAAACTCATGCTGGTGAAATACAACTCCAGATAAAAAAAGCAATAGTAAAATAATTTCAATTCTACCTTTTTGCACCTGTATAAATATTTCATAAATTTAATTTATTTATTACTTTCTTTTTATATTAATATAGTCCAAGTATTTGATAATGGTGTGAAGATTCGTGCCAAATGCTATAGGTCACTGAAGAAAAATGAAAGTCCTCATTCTATTTTGGTAGGTAGACATAAAACATTTGTTAAATAATGGATATACTTTATTAATTATCCTTTTTAAATATTATATTAGCCATGCAATTATCCTGACATTATACAAAATTCATTGATTATAAGTTGACAATTCTGCCTTGATTGAAATATGCAGCTTCAAATTTTAAATTGTGTTGTTTCGAGTTATAATTTGTGACCACTCTATTTACTGGGATACACTGAATTGTCAACATCTGGCCAAATAACAAAACTACAAGTAGTAAACTCCTGAATGAAATATTTATCTATGTACTAAACAACCAGATACCAGTATTTGTCAATATATTACACATCTTTATTACTGATGCAGTAAAGTTAATGGCAAATGGGCTACCAGTATCTTAGGAAGTCTTTAATTACCATTACTGATAGCAAATTAAGTGATCAAGAACAAAACTACTGGTACATGAAGTTTAGTGAGCCTATAGACAGTAGCTGCGAAACTTGCTCGTACAGTCTATGGTGTCCCATATCATATAAGTTTCAGTATCTACTGGTATTTAATATAATAACTTCTGTTTCATATCAAAGTTTAATTGCTAAAACTTTGTATACCAAAATGTTTTGAGATTGCCCATGGCTGTGCAAATGAAATAGATTATCAACACTTATGTTCCAGAAAACAGATGTGGAGGCATTGACAATATTTTTATTTCCTATGCCTTCCCTGCAGGTTACTCTGTCTGGTACATCACCATGTGCCATATCTCATTGGCAGTGTTCTTGTGCAGCTGGTATGGGCCTGTGCAATCATGTGGTCGCAATTTTGCTACAAACTGCACAGTTCAAGGCCAGGAAATTGAAGTACGTTCCACCACCAGTGTCCAAGACTTCTTATCCTCAGAAATGGCATATTCCGTTTTGGGATATCAGCAAGGCCAATCCACAAAGTTGTAGTGAAGAAGTCAGAACACGCAGAGTCAAGGAAAAATAGTCAGAAGAGAACTGTTGGTGCTGTGTCTAGTAAACTGTACAATCCCATCAGGAATTATCCAGATTATGACGGACTTGTAGCCCTGCATCATTCTTTTTCTTATTCCGATTT
Organism: Ptychodera flava; assembly: GCF_041260155.1. Classification (NCBI taxonomy): domain Eukaryota; kingdom Metazoa; phylum Hemichordata; class Enteropneusta; family Ptychoderidae; genus Ptychodera; species Ptychodera flava. The sequence goes on along the minus strand of NC_091937.1, from coordinate 22,958,742 downwards.
ATTGATTTCTAAAGCTCTCCTCCCCAACTATGATAACATTGATAAAGTAGATACTCAATTTGGCCCTGTCCCTGTAGGAAGTGTTTTATCTTATCAGCATCCTATTTCCCCAGCAGATACTATACTAAAAATTGAAAATGCACCTGAGTTCCCCCTGTTACCCCTTGAAAATTATATAATCCCTTCCCAGTATTCATTTGTGTTTTCTGAAAAAGAATTAGAATATTACAATGGAATAGCCATCAACAGAGAAGATAGTATAATTATTGAACAGAGCACCAGAAAACAAAGTGAATGTCACGAGTAGTTCCAATTTAGACAACCAAGACTGACTGCATCCCATTTAAAAATATTTGTTCGAGAAAGGGTAATTATGAAACTTTGGCCCACCGTTTGAAGAATGCCAAACTAATCCAAACACCAGCAATGAAATATGGTTTAGATCATGAGAGCGATGCAGTCAATGCGTATGTGAACGAGAGAAATGTTAATGTTTACAAATGTGGCCAAATAATAAATCCCAGCTGCCCTCATCTTGGTGCGACACCTGATAAAAGAGTTTATGACCCTGATGAAGATCCGCCATTTGGCCTTATTGAACAGAAATGCCCTGTGGCTGAATCGGTTCACAATTGTCAATATCTCAAAATGAATAATGGGGCCCTGAAGTTAAAAACTAGCCACCAATACTACTATCAAATTATGGGTCAAATGGGCATCAGCGGTCTCTCATGGTGTGACTTTGTTGTGTGGACTCCAAATGACATGCATATTGAAAGAATCAGATTCAATCCACAGGAGTTCTCAGAGATGAAAATGAAACTTGATAAATTTTACTTTGAGAATTATCTTCCTTTATTTTTGATAAAAAATTAATTAATGACCACATTTCAACAGATTTTTGAAGCAAATATATTTATTGTAATAAAACAGCTTCTACCAAAGACTATACAGTTTCCTGTGTTTATATGTGTAATTTAAAGAAAGTTGTTGAATGATGACGTGAAATAGCCAACTGTGAAGAGCAAAACAGACTCACAAATTGAAGAAGACGTGTCTTTACATACAGCGTTTTGGCAAGTATTGTAAATATACTCCTGGCATGGATTTAGAATAAAATTGATATCAGAACAGAAGTGAAAGATTCGGTTCTATGTGAATACCACAACTTAGATGGTTACAATGTGAATCCAAATAAACACACTAACAGGTAACGCCATGGTAAAAAGGCGTATCAGGCAAAACCAAGAAGCATCATAATCCTGATGAAAGAGTTGTAGTGCATGTACTTGGCTAGAGACAACAGCACACAGTAGAATTTGGTATGGCCAAGTATTTGGGGCATGAAACATACTGAACTTTCATTCGGTAATAGATAAAGAATGCAATTTGGTTGAGTTTCTATCTCAGGACTCTTGAGTCTATTATGAATATGCATATCAAATTATATTTGAACTTGTCTAAAAAACAAGAAATTTTTGATCATAATTTTACATTGCACTAGCAAAGTGAGTGACAGCTTTCGATAACACTACAAATCATGTAGAAAGCCAGAATTCTCTTTGCAAGTGCAGTTTGAATTTTAATTTCAGATGTTTCTTGGTATATCATCTTAAAACAATTTTTCTTTAAATGCTAGAACAGAGGCCTCATAAAATTAGAAAGCAATGCACAAACAGTCCATATTTGATTAATTGTTCCTGATAAAGAAAGAGGTATACTTGAATCAAAGATGAGATATTCCCTAACTTGCCTTATTGCCCGTTCAATGTGAATTCTTAAATGTGCAATTTGTTGTGTTTCCTCCACTTCTTCCTTTGTGAATTGCCCCCTACTATATCTGAATGGTCGAATATTCAACCCAACCCCATGTTTATTAAGAATATCTGATATAATGAAACCCTTGTCAGCCATAAAAGAATTCCCCCTTTCAAGATTTTGAATTAAGCCAGATTGAATAACAATTTCTTTATCAGAGATACTGCCAGAAAAGAGAGAAGAAACAAAAGACACTAACCCACATGGAGTGATTCATAACAAACCCTTTAATGTAGTAGTACCCTTATAATGAGAATAAAATTCAGAGTGTAAGACAAGAGATGACGGAGTTTGGATTTTGAGTTCAGTACATACAGTCAAGAATTACCCTGGTTGATGGATAAGCCTGCTTAAAGCATTCTGGCATGTCTCTATGAATGATATCCCTGGAAACCCACACTTTGATTGAACCAAGGAAAAAATAAAGGTAATTTGCCCAGGTAATAATAATCCTGCTAACGATTGAAACTGAAACATTAAATCTACAGGCAAGGTCTTGCTCAAGCAAACCTAATCTAACTTTACACATGAACAAAAATAACTGATCTATCAAACATAAAGATGACTGACGAAAAACCTTCTGATTAACTGAAATTATCTGCTCTCCCTGCTGTTCTACAATACTGCCATTAACGGTTTGCACTTTTGACCACCTCACCATATTTACAGCAGTTGGCTGAACTGAATTAAAAACATAACAAAATTAGTATAAGAACAAAAACCAGTGTGAAAATTAATCATACTGTCATCATTGGAAAAACGTTGTAAACCAAATCTCTGATTTCTAAGTGATTGATTAATAAATTCTAACTTATAAATGTAAGATTGTGCTTCCTCTAATTGCTCCTGGACTGTAAACATGGCTGGACGTGCAGCATAGTCATGGTCTTGATATGGAGGTGGAGTGGTCACTGTCTGCTTTGCATCTGACCTATAATTTGCATAAAAACAAAACAAATTCAAAATAATGCAGCTTTTTCAATCTGTGATATATGTTAAGACGTATTTATCAAAACATTTAAATGGACTCAAAAGTCTCAGTTTAGGAGAGTTGACAGTTGATGATTAAATATAGCAAATGTCTACCACTTTCAACAACTTTCAATCGAAAGTATAACACACCTCTCATGTAATGAGGACAATTCTCACTAAACAGGGCTTACTAGAAAAGCTAAATCTACCCGAGACAAGTTTCTGACAACCCGAACCCCTAGGTCAACATTTAGAAATCTAATTTCGACACATGATACCATGCCACTCCCTGTTGTGAAAGCAAGTGTTATGTCAGAGTACAGCAGAAGACAGTTCTCAGCATGCAAAATATATGATAAATGAAGAAAGTTGATGAACATTTATTTTGGTGGTATTCAGAGTTCCTGTTGTTCTTGTCTCCTAACATTATCTCAATAACATTATCTTTCTTGACACTGACCACATTGTGAAGGGTTTTTAACAATATTTTTGTGGGGATGTCTATGTCGCCTACTTTTGCTGAAACCCCAACAACTTTTTCTGAGCCAAACTTGGCGGAATTTATACACCTACATCTATACTAGCTGGTAGTCCCTTTTGCTTGCAATTTCATGTGAACCAAAGAAAATATAACTCAAGCACAGTCTACTGCTAAACAAGAGCCGAAATTTACCCATCCACTTCTACGCATGCCTGGCATGTGAGATTTAAACCTACTCAGACACACACAGCCCAATCTCTATGCAATAAATACACCACAGACTGAGAGTACAATGCATTACTCAACATATGCAAATAGTTTCTTGGTAAGCTCTTCAACATGCATCATTCGTTTGATACAATCCCTTGAACATGTTGATAGTGCAATGGACTAAATGCCTTTTCTGCATGTTTTCTGAATGTGGCACAAGAGGGAGCAAAGATCAATTTTCAGATCATTAGCATTCAGTTGTCTCGAAGCAGACTAACCAAACAGAGAGTACTGTAACAAGAATGATGCAATATTCATGTGTTACGTTCACACTTAAAAATATTTAAAATTATATTTTGTTTTGGATGGAAAATAAAGGTATTTTGTAATATCCATTATCCTATGATACTTAATTTCATGTCTACCATGCAAGGACAGATTTCAAGAGATATGTTTTAATAGAGGGCTATTACAAATTTTAATTTTTTTTTGATATACTTACTTGAAACTGTACACATTGGTAGAGGTTGGGTCACTCTCACTTTGGCATACTGATTTCCTGGGTGTTGGAGGCTTCCTTGATTGAGTTATTTTCATCCATGGAAAGACTGAGGGTACTGCATTTTTCTTGAGAATATTAATCCCTGTCAGTGACTTCACATAATCATCTTTTTTAAAGTGTGAATCACATACTTTAGTTGAACTGGTGATCTGAAAATATACATTAATAAATCTCAAAACTGATTGACACCAACAATTGGCCCTTTAGCATCAACACATAATTTTTTTTTCAGTTTACGCCCCCACCCCTTTATGCTATGCGGCTCTATGTAATTCTTTATACTAGCAGTGGTGACATTACTATAATCTCCTTCAAATGTGTTTACGTATGTGGTACATTCTGCAGTGTTGCAGAGAGTATGAATGATAAATCCCATGACTTTACTTACAGTAAAATTTGGACCCTCATCACGGCGTATCTTGATAAGCCATTCTGTCCGCAGTCGCGGGTCTACCGGAAAACTATGGAATGAAAGCTTTTTGTACCTCCTGTCGTTTTGGCAAAGCGGAACACAGCAGTGATGAGCAGCCATTTTACAGAAATTTGGGGGTTCAAATATTTGGCGCAAATAGTTACGGTACATTACATTTTGAACCAATGAAGACTTGAACTAGGAGGAAAGAAAATGTAACAACTGACCTTTAGTGCTAGCTTCGACCATTCACTGTGCACCTATATTTGAACACAATGTACCCAATTTGTAGTATTCAGGGAGGCGGTAATTGACACACCGCGCCGTACGCCAGCAACAATAACAAACATACGTGTAGGTCGGTGACTAAGGCCAAAGTTCACGTTTGCGGGATGAAACAAATGTCTGTTCTTAGGAGGAACTCATACTGGTCTTCCTAAAAACATGCAGCGGCCTGGGAGCCACCGAGTACATGGAGAAAGCATGCTCTTTTGTTTGTTTGTTTATTACTTATGCGTCAAGGACCTCGTTTTAAATCCAATATGGCCGCAACCTGATAACGGCGAATCATTGCTAGTTTCTCATCGTGGAAGGATAAAGATCTGATATTACGCAATGGAAGGAAAGTAAAGGGCACAAACATCTCTGTTGATGAGGATTTCTTGCCAAAGATACAAAGTATAAGAAAGAAACTCTTTGCAAAACGGAGAGAACTCCTGGAGCAAGATAAGAATATAAAAACGTCTGTGAGATATGACAAATTAGTAACGTTTAGAGGTGACAGGTCGTCTGTGTACAAGCACAACGAGAAAGAAAACAAAATAACATCTGAAGCAAGAAACTTATAAAGGTGTGGCAAAGGCATGAGATATCCTTATATAAAACTGATGTGTTGGAATATTCATGGTTCATGATCAAGATTATTTTTTGACATAATTGGACTTTAGAAGGACAAGTGAGATTGTGTATAGATATTGTCAAGACGATGATGTAGACGATTAATACCGTTTTCTGTTACTTTGTAAATTTACACAAGATTTAAGAAGTGAATACTTACCTGTATACTACCGTGAAAATATTTCTTACGTTAAATTTATTGAGTTGATGAAAAACAAACAAAAGTACGTGGATTTTAGTCTAAGTACATCCATACTGGTATTTAAAGGGAGACAGATTGCAGCTAGACCTCTTGAGTGTGACATGCTTTATTTGCATAAGTCCTTTTCTATCTATCTATCTATCTATCTATCTATCTATCTAGAAAATTTGTATAGCGCCTAATATCCAAAGTTAAACAATGCTCAGTGGCGGTTAGAGTTACAATGGAAATGCTCTCTGGAAGATGTGAGTTTTTAAGCGTCTTTTGAAAATGTTGAAATTAGGAGAGGTTTTTATGTCCAGGGGCAAAGAGTTCCAAAGGACATGAGCTGCTGCAGAGAAGGCGCGGCGACAATAGGTAGTCAGATTCCATCTAGGTGTGTGCAGAAGGCATTTATCAGATGTACGAAGAACACGTGATGAGGCACAAGGTGTTATTAAATTCCTGAGATATTGTGGAGCTTGTCCATTTAAGGCTTTGTAAGTAATCAGCAAAAGTTTGTATACAATGCTATGATGTACTGGAAGCCAGTGAAGTTGCATAAGTATGGGGGTAATGTGGTCGGATTTCCTGGTCTTTGTAACAATTCTAGCTGCTGTGTTTTGGGCACGTTGTAACAGCTGTAATTGTGTATCGGGCAAGCCATATAGTAGAGCATTGCAGTAGTCAAGCTTTGAAGATACAATGGCGTGGACAAGGGTGGCACAGGAATATCTGGACAAGTACTTTCTGATACGACCAATTTTGCGAAGGAGGAAGTGAATAGCACTGCAAGTGGCACCAATATGTTGTTGGAATGTATGGTTATCATCAAATATTACACCGATGTTCCTCGCAAATGAAGTGGTTTCAGTAACACTTGAACAGATGTTGATAACAGTGAAAGGCGCTGGCGAATGGCCAAATTTAGATCGAATTGAAATGACCTCCGTTTTAGAGTTGTTTAACTTCAGTTTGTTTTGTGTCATCCAGCTCATAATATCATTGACAGTTTCATCAACAGAAGATACGGCAGACGTGTTATTGGATTATTGGATTTTGAGATGTGACCTTTGACCTTGAACTACATTTGGTGATCTGTAACATGTAACGAAAGGCCGGTGGCCTAGTGTATTGAAATAAACCACTCTTCAATACTCATGCCCACCCTCATAAGCTCCATTCAAAATTGCCGATAAAAAAGAAAGAAGCGGTCACAAGGTCACGTTTCGCTCAACGATCTCGGGGTTTTGATTCAGAAGCATGCCAAGGAACAACATAAAGGTTGTTACGTAGATTTAAAATGTTTTCGAAGGTTGTGATATAATATAGTATGATAATGTCTTCATACACTGTTACAGCACCACTTTGTATTATCCGAAGAGAGACAAATCCTCCGATGTTGTGAATTAAGGTAATGTGCGCCTCGTAAGTTAAGGTCTTAAACTTTTGCTCAAAATTTCATCAATGAAATTTTCAATCATTCTCTAACCAAATCATCAATAAAAATAGGGGTCACCATGCAAAGTTTGGAATTAGCGAATCAAATCACCAAACATTTCGGATTTTTATCATTGAATGCTGGGATATTTACTATTGAAAATGTCCGCCATCCCTGTGTTTACACGATGGGGGAAATTGATTTTTGAATTTTCAGAAAACCAAGACTGTGAAACGTTTTTTTGCTGCAAAAATGAACCCCCACAGGTGGTAGATCAGAAAAGAATTGTAGAAATTTGAGAGTCAGAATATCTGTCTCCCAGAAGCATTCTACGTTAATCTATGGGAACCGTTGAGGTCGGCCGTAATTTTTACATCTCTTCGGCGTAATTTTTAACTCTCTTGCCAAAGGCCCGTTACATGGATCGACATCTGTCAATAGATGTTGATTTTCTTCGTATGAGATCTCACGAAAAACAGTTTTTACCACGGATAATATCACTATCGCGAGTGTTTGGCCGACGAACACAATTTCCGTACCGTCATGAGCTGACCCCGACCGTGACTCACAAACATGTGTAGGAAAGTCCTGGAAAATAATAACCCACAGCAAGGCTAACCGAGATGATAATAACTTCCCTATTGGTCGTGTCTCCCCAAGTGTATGCCGTTCCTTGCCGATATTCTCAACATAAAGAAAAATAGACAATGATTACAACCTGTCACAAGTACAAAGAAACTTTTAGCTGCCCTGTCGAACTTTTACATAAATCCGGACAGGTCGTATAAACGATGTTGTGATAATCAACATCATTACCCCCTCTCTCTCTCTCTCTCTCTCTCTCTCTCTCTCTCTCTCTCTCTCTCTCTTCGCCTTGCGTAGCGCTTTGACAGTTTCACTACAAATCGTTTTAAGAATGGCTCCGTCAAAGTGGCCAAACACTTTGATGTTACTGAAGACTGGATTTGTGACTTTTGAACCGAAATTCTATCCATAGTTTCGATGAACAGAGTTACTTAAATCACTATTCCTGTCAGACGCAGATTTTGAGTCAGCCTCACACATACCGACCTGCATTTTTATTCTTCCCGGAAGAAGTTTCTGAGAGTCGTTGGTGTCAACACTTGACGCCAGAAATACTATATTTCAGAAAGCGGCAGATTTCCCGTAGATTCTTCCCTTCTTTTGGGAGCATCTTGTACAACAAATGTTTAACAATATAACCCGAAATAGATGAAAGATTACACTTAATTTTCGTATCCGGTCGCGTCAGACTTGAGTTCAAATTAGGTAATTCTTTTATAATTTCCACACGTGTTATGCAAAACAATCGTCTTAAAGAATTGTGTAGGAAATGTCCTGATATAAGTGTTTAAAAGATAGGAAAGCAAGATAGTTTATACTTAGACTTTGCTGAAGTAACATTCAAGCCATAAACGGGGGTCCCTTTTCAGTTGGAGAGAACAACGCAATGTCAGGGTTAAGCGATCACATACTACGGATGGCGTGTCGGCGTGTGTCAGGTAATTTGAATAACATTTTTCTGATACGGTACTTCTTGCCTCGAAAATGTAAGACACACGTTTGCTAAAACACTTCTAAAATAACCATTCTCTTACTAAATCAAGAAAAAAATACCTCGGGTCACTTTGCATATTTTGGCTCTAGAGAAGCAAACTATTTAAGATTTTCAACGTTTGCTTGGAGAAACACCTCTCGTTGCATAAAAACTGATAAGTCGGTAACATATTTTCATCTTCGATATTCCATCCTAATTTGACCAATATAGTCCTAATATCCTAACTTAACATTATTCGTTTCTGACTTACAATTAACATGCAAGAGGAGATGTTTTGTAAAACTGCGAAGACAGATTGGAAGCGAGGCAGATCCGTGCGTTGGGGAGATATTGATGTCACAGTCATCCGAACGGAAACGGGGATGTTCAGGCGATAGCAAGGAGATAAATCAGTCAGTTGAATAAAACAAATTTTAGGACATCATATATTTTATGTCAGTTTTTGAACCAGCGTGAAACACAGCGTGACAATATGATACCTACATCTAAACAAAACCTTTTGGACATATCTTTAGAATTTAACGTTTGGACATGCTTTACAAATGCATGGTATAACAACCATCTACTGTATTCCTGACGATTGTCGGGGATTTGCACCGCTGTCGGACTAAGTTGCTGTGTCTTTCCCTCGCACTTTCGTTTTCCCGAAAATATGGTTTTGTATAAAAACCAACTTTACAGTGAAGGATGTTAGACTTCGAAGTTTATGTAATCCATCATCATCTGGTCACTGACTTGCCTTTATATGCGGGATTGTTCTCTGAGTTCCCAACAATTTGACATAGGATTTGATTATTGTTTGAGAAACTGGAATCACACAGATGCGTGCATCGGACACGGGCGCGAATGCGACGATTCTGAATGCATTTTTTTGCAGCTGTCTGACTCAGTTGCTGTGTTTCTCCCTTGCACGTCTGCTTCCCCGGGAATCACGTGGAAATTTGTGTAAAAACAACTTTACAGTGAAGGATGTAACACTTCGAAGTTACTAATACACTTGTCGATTTGATGTGCGGAGACACACTGATGACCAGTTAACTTTATTTAATTTAGTTCTGAAACCTTGTAAATAAACATTCCGCGGCACTAATCGATTATGTCTCCTCGGGAACACCAATCATAATTTTAAATACAGTCAGGGGTGCGGCAACGTAGTAATACGGGGACAACAGGTGTACGGTGTGGAACTTGACCAGATTTATTGACTTCGGTGCCGTGCGGGAACCGCCTATCAGGGCCAACCCTAGGCCTTGGTGAAAGTGTCTTTCTCGAGACCGTAGGCCTCCGTGAGAGATGGGGCTCTGTGTAAATCAGAATCTCTAGTGCATATTCTATAATCACGAAAGTAATCTCAATTTATACATTTACATTTTTTGTCGGCTCAATCGTCTTAGAAAGTACAATAAATATAACTTTGAGTTCTACCGACTTTTGAAAAGAAACAATGTGAAAGTTATCCGTTTGCCCACATAACACTATTGTTTAAGATCCAAGCCGTGAAAGTATGAAAAGCACCCTACCAGCGTCTTTCTATTGTCCAACTTTGTACACAAGGGAATCTATGAATAATCATAAGAATTCATACTATACGGGTTCCTGAACGGCGCCACAATTTAATTTGAACAAAGAATTGTGAAAATGCATCTTCGCGCCAATTTTTGAAAGATATGCGGGACATAATCTCACGCCACTGCGATTTTACAAAGGTAAATTGACAGCCACTGAGAAATTTATAGAAATACGACATCCTTCATTCTTCCGCAAAAGCTTTCCCTTAAGCCTTAAAAAGTGTCTCAAATATTCCTTAAGCGACTTTCTAGAAAGTGAATTTCAGTAACTGAGAAAAATTATAGAAATATGGAAAATAAATACACAAGAAAATAGCATGTAAAACTTCGAACAATCATAAAAATAGTCAGTGAAAAGTAAAGACAAATTTCGTAATTGAAACGAAAACAGAATAATGTATCTTTGCATACAAAATGCTAGATCGAATATATACAAGAACGCTCTCGCATTGGTGAAATGTTTGATGTCGCAAAAAAACGGAAAAGAAAGAAAAAAGGGAATCTATATGTGATATTGCATGTATTGTGTCTGTGACTAGAGATTTCAAACAAAAATCACGGCATGTTGTCAGCGTTTGTTAGATAAATTACTTGCGTTTATCCATTTTTCCGACGCCTATTCATTTATCATCGCTGACGAACACTGCATATTGCACGCTTCAAAAGGAAAAAATAAATCTAAATTTAACAATGTCGCAATATGTCTAATATTTCGCAACATATATAATATTTCTAACTTATTACTTCTTTTACTCTCACGCATTCTTCAGATTCAAAAAAGATAAATTACTAGCTTTTTTAACTACTCAAGGCGGTTTTCTTCATTTGACCCCAGGGTCCGACTGGTCGCTCTGCTATCGGAAATTAATTTATCTCGCTGGATGAATCGAATGCTGTCTCTATAAATTACGCATAACTTACTCGGTATACATTTTAAAATAACAAAATAGCCACAGAAAAAAATCAATGTCGACCAAAACTATCGCCACATAGATTCAGGTGGAATGTTTCTAAGTAAAAAATAGAATCGTGAAAAGCTTGGCTTGAAAGTAGCTCGTGTCATATTCAACGGAGACAGAACAAATTCATAGACACCTATGCATTGAAAAAAAAACAATTGCAGTCAAAGACATGACAACAGTATAAAGGTGCTCAAACGACAAAGATTGGCCCGCGCAAAAACAACCCTACGGAGCGGCGACTAAAGACCAGCATCATCATTTTAAGATGCAATATGTAAATGCTTCATAGGTAACCAACAGAAAACCTTGCTTGGGTGCTCTAACAGACATAAACCCCCGCGTTTATAACGTTGGTTTGACTGGAGCTCATCAAAACAAATGCTATCGGGAGTGTGAAGAATTTGCGATGAAATACAACAAAAAGCCACAAACTACAAAACCTTTTTTAATAAAAAGGAAATGACAGAAATTTCACCAATGGAGATACGTTGATGACCTCATATAGCGTTTTGGAAAAGACGAAAAAAAAATCAGGGTATCACTTTTAAACAAGTTCAATACAGACTATTGTCCGACAGTTCAAAGTTCGTGTTTTCTTCTTTCGTTGAATATTTCATTTCATGGTTAAAGTTGGTTTCGCAGTGGAGCTAGAATATTACCTTGTTGTCCGGGCGCTAGATGTACGGCAACTCTGGAGAGGTTGGTCTACTGAAAGTCCTTGCTACGGATTCCTTAGCATTCTTGGTTTGGTACAGCTGACTGAAATGCATTGGCCCTGCATTGAGCGTCGAAGTGAGATTGGTAAGGCATCTTCTTCAATTCGTCTGTATCGCTGCAGCCGTCCCGTTGATTCATCTGATTTCTAGGATTTGACAGCGACTTCTGGTCAATGAATTCGTAGAGTCAACTCACTGTTCTTTTCGCGGACAGCTCGTGTAGATGACAACTCGTTCTTCGCTCAGGGAATAGCGATAAACTACAACTCACTTAGTAGATCTGGTTACGGGGATTGCTGTCTGGTTACGGCGATCGCTCACTCACTCGCTTAGCAGTCAAGAGGCAAACTTTTAAACTTGGGTTCAGTCATCCACCATGTAATATATCCTTAAAAAAACTTAATGTTGTCGGGGAATTTTCATATCTCTGGTAGAGCTGTCTGGCTTGGCGACGAGAGTTGACTGACGACCCAATGGCAATCTTCATACCGGAATTTCAGATACTCAATCATATCATAAATTTTAAATACAGGCGGTGGTGCGGCAACGTAGTAATACGGCGACAACAGGTGTACGGTGTGAAATTTGACCAGATTTATTGACTTTGGTGCCGTTCGGGAACGGCCTACCAGGGCCGACCCTAGGCCTTGGTGAAAGTGTCTCTCTCGAGACCGTAGGCCTCCGTGAGAGATGGGGCTCTGTGTAAATCAGAATCTCGAGTGCATAGCCTATAATCACGAAAGTAATCTCAATTTATACATTTACAGTTCTTTGTCGGCTCAATTGTCTTACAAACTACAATAAATAAAGTACAAACGACAGTAAAACTGAAGCCATGCTTGTCATATCACAAAGACTGCAAGGCAGATTGTCCCTTCCCGACTCAATGTTAGTTGGTGATGCAGTTATTAAGTTTTCCGCATCGGTGAAAAATCTTGGCGTCACTTTTGATATCCATTTAACCATGTCAGAGCACGTACATAATGTATGCAAAGCTGCCTATGTTCAGCTTAGGCAGATCAGTTCTATTCGTCACCTGCTCACTGTTCAAGCCACTCAGACTCTTGTTATTGTTTTTGTCCTATCTCGATTTGACTACTGCAACAGCCTTCTTTCTGGCTGCCCAAAACACCTCATTGACAAATTGCAACGTGTTCAAAATGCATCTGCTAGACTTGTCTATAAAGCCAAAACATCACATAACATACAACCACTTTTAAAATCACTGCACTGGTTGCCCATAGCTAGTCGTACACAGTACAAACTTTCTACAGTTTTTTTCGACTTGGTTTCAGCATAGACTCTTCTCGAGGGTCTATGGTTTCAGGGACTGGACCACAATATCTCTCTGACCTTTTGCAAATGTATACTCCCTCAAGACACCTACGTTCTTCATCTGACACACGTCTTTTTAGAATGCCGCGTGTTGCCACAAAATCCTTTGGTGAAAGGTCATTTTCCCACTCAGGACCGAAAACTTCGAACAGTCTGCCTGTCAACCTACGCCATTATGGATTCAAATATTTCATTCCGCCATGCGCCCAAGACATATTTTTTCAGAAAGTAGTGTATTTTGTCCTGCGCCTAGAGCTCCCAGGTGCATTATAAATATTCTTTATTATTAAATATAACTTTGAGTTCTACCGACTTTTGAAAAGAAACAATGTAAAAGTTATCAGTTTGCATACATAACACTAATGTTTAAGATCCAAGCCGTGAAAGTATGAAAAGTGTTACACGTCTCACACGGGTGTCGATTATATTGGTATGAATTGGGTTTATTGACAGGAGTAGTGAAAACAGTAAAACGATAAATCCCCGTCAGAGATAGTTACTCTGGCTGTACAATGTATACACGTCTTGTCTATCAGTGGCAGTGCTTCAAGTCTGTTCCATTCAATGTCCTGAACTCGACTGGTCTGCTGGCTGTCTATATAATGTCTGTCTTTGTTCTTGTTTTTTGAGTAGTGATTATCTTAATGACGTCTGTAAACTTTGCGTAACATCTCCTTGCAAGTTAGATTTGTCACTTTAAAAATGAGACAGGTCAAGTGTCCAACTTACACAACTTCATAACAGTCAAGATGTATTCAATAATTCATGTCATACTGTCTTATTTCCTGAGTCCAATATTGTCTGATAAATATCGATACATGCCGCGTCATCAGTAGTCACTTTCAATTCTTGATTACTAAGTTTGCACTTTTGTCAAAACTTAAATCTGTGCAAGTCATTTGCATATAACGTCAGTCCAGCGGTCATCATAGTATGCCATGTTGATCTCAAAAAATTTCAAGTCAGTTTACTGGACATCAAACAAAAGCACCCTACCAGCGTCTTTCTGTGGAACAACTTTGTACACAAGGGCATCTATGAATAATCACAAGAATTCATACTACACGGGTTCTTGACCGGCGTCACAATTAAATTAGAACAAATAATTGTAAAAATGCATCTTCGCGCCAATTTTGAAATATATGCGGAACATAATCTCACGCCCATGCGATTTTTACAAAGGTAAATTAACAGCAACTGAGAAATTTATAGAAATATGACATCGTTCATTCTTCCACAAAGGCTTGCCCTAAAGCCTTAAAAATTGTCTCAAATATTCCTTAAGCGACTTTCTAGAAAGTACATTTTTCGGTAACTGAGAAAAATCAAAGAATTTGCAGACGTCATTAAGAATTTGCGATGAAATACAAAGGAAATGACAGAAATTTCAGCAATGGAGATACGTTGATGACCTCATATAGCGTTTTGGAAAAGACGAAAAAAAAATCAGGGTATCCCTTTAAAAATACTGTATCAGCATATACAAACTATATTTAAACAAGTTCAATACAGACTATTGTCCGAAAGTTCAAAGTTAGTGTTTTCTTCTTTAGTTGAATATTTCATTTCATGGGTAAAATTGGTTTCGCAGTGGAGCTAGAATATTACCTTGTTGTCGGGGCGCTAGATGTACGGCATCTCTGGAGAGGTTGGTCTACTGAAAGTCCTTGCTACGGATTCCTTAGCATTCTTGGTTTGGTACAGCTGACTGAAATGCATTGGCCCTGCATTGAGCGTCGAAGTGCGCTTGGTAAGGCATCTTCTTCAATTCGTCTGTATCGCTGCAGCCGTCCCGTTGATTCATCTGATTTCTAGGATTTGACAGCGACTTCTGATGAATGAATTCGTAGAGTCAACTCACTGTTCTTTTCGCGGATCGCTCGTGTAGATGACAAGTCGGTCTTCGCCCAGGGAATAGCGATAAACTACAACTCACTTAGTAGATCTTGTTACGGGGATTGCTGTCTGGTTACGGCGATCGCTCACTCACTCGCTTAGCAGTCAAGAGGCAGGGCGATTTTTCGAGCAGACTTTTAAACCGGGTTTAGTCCTCCACCATGTAATATATCCTTTAAAAAATACTTGATGTTCTCAGGGAACTTTCACTCCTCCGGTAGAGGTGTCTCGCTTGGCGACGAGAGGTGACTGACGACCCAATGTCAGTCTTCTTTACACGTCTCACACGGGTGTCGATTATATTGGTATGAATTGGGTTTATTGACAGGAGTAGTGAAAACAGTAAAACGATAAATCCCCGTCAGAGATAGTTACTCTGGCTTTAGAATGTATACACGTCTTGTCTATCAGTGGCAGTGCTTCAGGTCTGTTCCATTCAATGTCCTGAACTCGACTGGTCTGCTAGCTGTCTATATAATGTCTGTCTTTGTTCTTGTATTTTGAGTAGTGATTATCTTAATGACGTCTGTAAACGTTGGGTAACATCTCCTTGCAAATTAGATTTGTCACTTTAAAAGTGAGACAGGTCAAGGGTCCAACTTACACAACTTCATAACATTCAAAAAGTATGCAATAATTCATGTCATACTGTCTTATTTCATGAGTCCAATATTGTTTGATGAAAATAGATACATGTCGCGTCATCAATAGTCACTTTCAATGCTTGATTACTAAGTTTGCAAGTACGTTTGTAAGTCAAAACTTAAAAATCTGTACAAGTCATTTGCATATAACGTCAGTCCAGAGGTCATCATAGTAGGTCACGTTGATCTCAAAAATGTTCTAGTCAGTTTACTGGACATCAAACAAAAGCACCCTACCAGCGTCTTTCTGTTGTCCAACTTTGTACACAAGGGCATGAAAGCATCTGCGCGCAAATTTTGAAAGATATGCGGACATAATCTCACACCCATGCGATTTTTGGAAGGTAAATTTACAGCAAATGAGAAAAATATAGAAACATGACATCATTCATTCGTCCACAAAGGCTTGCCCTCAAGCATTAAAAAGTGTCTCAATTATTCCTTAAGGGACTTTCTAGAAAGAACATTTTCAGTAACTGAGAAAAATTATAGAAATTTGGCAAATATCTAAATACACAAGAAAATAGCATGTAAAACTTCCAACAATCGTAAAATTGTCAATGAAAAGTAAAGACAAACTTCGTAATTTGAAACGAAAACAGAACAATATATCTTTGCATACAAAACGCTAGATCGAATATATACAAGAACGCTCTCTCATTGTTGAAATGTTTGATGTCGCAAGAAAAAGAAAAGAAAGAAAAAAGGTAATCCATATGTGATATTGTGTCTGTGACTTAAGATTTCAAAAAAAAAATCACGGCATGTTGTCAGCGTATGTTAGAAAAACTACTGGCGTTTATCCATTTTTCGGACGCCTTTATCATCGCTGACGAAAACTGCATGTTGAACGCTTCAAAAGGAAAAATAATCTTAAATCTCGCAATGTCGCAATATATCTAATATTTCGCAAAATATATAATATTTCTAACTTATTAGTTCTTTTACTCTAACGCATTCTTCACATTCAAAATAATAAAAATAAATTACTAGCGTTTTTTTGCTCCTCAAGGCCGCTTTCTTCATTTAACCCCAGTTTCCCACTGGTCTCTCTGCTATCGGAAATCTCGCTGGATGAATCGAATGCTGTCTCAGAAATGAAGCATAACTTACTCGGTATACATTTTAAAATAACAAAAAAGCCACAGGAAAAAAATCAATGTCGGCCAATAATATCACCACATAGATTCTAAGTAAGAAAAGAATCGTGAAAAGAATGGCTTGAAAGTAGCTCGTGTCATATTCAACGGAGACATAACAAATTCATAGACACTCATGCATTGAACAAAAAGAATTGCAGTGAAAGACATGACAACAGTTTAAAGGTGCTCAAGAGACATAGACTGACCTTCGCAATACCAACCCTATCGGAAAAGCGACTAAAGACCAGCATCATCATTCTAAGATGCAAAATGTAAATGCTTAATAGGCAACCAACAGAAAAACTTGTTTGGGTGCTCTAACAGACATAAACCCCGCGTTTAAGAAGTTGATGACTGGAGCATTTCATCAAAACAAAAAGAAATGTCGGGAGTGTGAAAAATTTGCGATAAAATCCAACGAAAAAGCACAAACTAAAAAAAAAACTTTTTTAGTAAAAAGGAAATGACAAAAATTTCACCAATGGAGATACGTTGATGACCTCATATAGCGTTTTGGAAAAGACGAAAAAAAATCAGGGTATATCTTCAAGAAATACTGTATCAGCATAGACAAACTATATTTTCAATACAGACTATTGTCCGACAGTTCATTGTTCATGTTTGCTTTTTTAGTTGAATATTTCATTTCATGGTTAAAGTTGGTTTCGCAGTGGAGCTAGAATATTACCTTGTTGTCGGGGCGCTAGATGTACGGCATCTCTGGAGAGATTTGTCTACGGAAAGTCCTTGCTACGGATTCCCTAGCATTCTGGGTTTGGTACAGCTGACGAGTGCATTGGCCCTGCTTTGAGCGTCGAAGTGCGCTACGTAAGGCATCTTCTTCAATTCGTCTGTATCGCTGTATCCGTCCCGTTGATTCCTCTGATTTCTAGGATTTGACGGCGACTTCTGGTGAATGAATTCGTAGAGTCAACTCACTGTTCTTTTCGCGGATCGCTCGTGTAGATGACAAGTCGGTCTTCGCTCAGGGAATAGCGATAAACTACAACTCACTTTGAAATGTGGTTACGGGCATTGCTGTCTGGTTACGGGGATCGCTCACTCACTCGCTTAGCAGTCAAGAGGCAGGTCGATTTTCCGAGCAGACTTTTAATACCGGGTTGAGTCCTCCACTCTGTAATATCTCCTTAAAATAAACTTAATGTTCTCGGAGAATGTTCACATCTCTGGTTGAGCTGTCTCGCTTGGCGACGAGAGGTGACGACCATATGTCAGTCTTCATACTTAACTTTATTGACTGTGGTGCCATGCGGGAACGGCATATCAGGGCCGAACCTAGTCCTAGCTGGAGGTGTTTCTCTCTCGAGACCGTAAGCCTCAGTGCGAGATGGGGCTCTGTGTAAATCAGAATCTCGAGTGCATGCCCTACAATCACGAAAATAAACTTAATTTATACATTTACAGTTTTCTGTCGGCTAAATCGTCTTAGAAAGTAAAATAAATATAATTTTGAGTTCTACCGACTTTTGAAAAGAAACAATGTACAAGTTATCAGTTTGCCCACATAACACTATTGTTTAACATCCAAGCCGTGAAAGTATGAAAAGCATCCTACCAGCGTCTTTCTATTGCCCAACTTTGTACATAAGGGCGTCTATGAATAATCATAAGAATTCATACTATATGGGTACCTGAACGGCGCCACAATTAAATTAGAACAAAGAATTGTGAAAATGCATCTTCGCGCCAATTTTGAAAGATATGCGGGACATAATCTCACGCCCATGCGATTTTTACAAAGGTAAATTAACAGCAACTGAGAAATTAATACAAATATGACATCGTTCATTCTTCCACAAAGGCTTTCCCTCAAGCTTTAAAAAGAGTCTCAAATATTCCTTAACTGACTAAGCCGGTTTCCTAGGTTGTCGTGCAAAGTCGCCCTTTGACTATTGTTCGCGTCATGTTTCCGAGAATAACTTTCGAGCTGTGTAGCTTAGTAATGTTGAGGTCAAGATATCGGAATATTGTGTTCAAAATGCTTGTTGATTTGCAGAGAGAATCCTCGACTCTTCTTGGTTTTGTTTTAACTTAGCACACGGGGCCAATAATTAAATTCAAAGCAAAACAACGCGGTGTATAATATTTGAAGGCACAGTCGCAGTCACCAATCGACAATCCAGCTTGTATTGTCGAGCATACAACCGAACAGTGCATGATATCGCTCTAAAACTTGCATCGTATGTCTTCTTTTGTTATTGAAAAAAATAACTAATACGATAGTGCCTCACACGTAAAGAACACATTTGATGAACTTAACAAGTTCAAAGGCGAACGTCGAGTTAATAAAGCCTTTTCCGTTCTTGTTCTTTAATTACACGGAATCATTCAGTACATCCATGAAGTCATGGTTTTCAGTTTCGATGCGGTGTTAGGCACGTTGACCATTCCGGTTTTTGCCTGGCCAGCCGGAAGAGTATAAACACACCTCTAAAACATGACCAATATGTGTTGAACGCATGTATTCATGGGAGGGTCTCCTTTCCAACCTGTTCGTTTACAAATGAATTTTCAAGTTTGTTTTATCGTTCGTTTGTTTCTGAATAAATGAAAAGTGTCCACTTGTTTGTGGACACAGCTTTTGGAGTTTCTCCCCTTTCTTCTGTTATAACTTACTGATGCGTTTGTTGTTGACTTTGTCAAAGTTAATCCGGTGATAATCTGGTGACAGCGTTTGCAAACGCACCTTTTTCAGATAGGGGGGTTTACACGTGTGAGTTAAGTCCGGAGTTGACACCGGAATAAATTTAAACCTGTGTCAGTTGGACGTGTAAACAGACAACACCGAACTAACAAAGAACTAAATTAATTCGGTGTCGGAGGGCTGGTCCAGGTTCGGTGCTCCGTACTAAAAATGGCCTATTTACACGTGTGACCAGAACACGGAACTAAACGCCGAACTATATCCTGTCTTCGGGCTTGCGGTCATTACCACAATGGACGGTGTTCAAGTAAGTACTACCACAGTCGTTTGGAGAGCTATTCAGCGCTGGGACTATTCGCCCCATAGACGAGTGTGCAGAAGCGAGAAATACCCCAAGTCTGGAAACAGAATGGCTATTTCGTATAGGGATTGTGCCACCATGTCATCTTCGACGTTCGATTTTACCGTGAAAAGTAGCAAGTTCATCTATCATGTAACCGTCGACCGTTCCCTAGCATTCTCAAAATTCATACCTGGTACTTGATTTGCTTCACAAACGCTCGTTTCGTGTGATTTTCGGCCGAATTCGACGGACACGTCGCTAAAACATAAGCGTGAGCAACATTCCGGTCACCTCACAGTGGACGTTGGGCACCTCCACTTTACTGACGTTAGCGCCGCGTACCCATGAGGGGTGACTGGAAGGTTGTTCATGCCAATATGTTTTGGCGACGTGTCTTCTGAACTCGGCCAAAAATCACACGAAAATTCATACCTGATACTTCATCTGCTTACAAAATGCTCATTTCCTGTGATTTTCGGCTGAGTTCGAGATAAACCTGGCCAAAACATAAGCGTGAGCAACATTCCAGTCATCCCTCATGGGTAGGCGGCGCCAACGTCAGTAAAGTGGAGGGACCCAAGAGGTGACCGGAATG